>NC_066837.1:25122466-25422466 GCF_001640805.2 Lates calcarifer | reverse complement strand
GAACCCTGATTAATAATTAATAACTACAACCAAAATTACCATATCAAAACTTAGTAAAAGTTGAAGGATTTGGAGTTCTGCAGCGTAGAGGTTGGTAATACTCACTTTTGTGCAACATTAAAAAGACCAGCAAGCTATTCAGTGTTCAAAGCGTTCAAGTGTTTATTTGAACAAATACTAAATGAAATGACAAAACACAAACTCTGACCTAGTCTACAAACACTATGTACATGTGTGCGTGTGTGAATATGTATGTGTGTGTGTGTCTGGAGAAACAATGGCAAAATGGATGAGACAAGTTAGTTCCTTCTCTTAAGCTGCATGGCTTAAAACAAAGGAACTACAACCAAGACGGCGGAACCAAAGATGGCCGACCACATGTCCTGTGGGGGAGGTTAACAACAAAAACAAGGTTAGCAACAAACAACAAGCATTCCTTTGTCTAAGGAAAAGGTGGAAGGTGTCAGAGAAAGGGGGAGGTTAGCAGTTGCATGCAAGACAGTGAGGTGTACCTACATGTGTGTCAATGCTAACAACCTGTAATCTGACTAGAAAGAGCAGAAGTGAGAAGGGCAGAACTCAACTCTGCATGTGAGGAGTTAGCTGAGAAGACAGAGAGATTTCTCTTTAGAAGACTCTTAGAAGACTGAAGACAACTCTAGAGACTGCCAAACTGCCAGGTGACACAGAATTTGTCCATGCAGTAACCTATTGCATCTGGAGTTGTTGTTGTTTCACACTTAGGTGTGAAAAGGTAAAGGACACTGGGAGATTGAGTTCAATGGTTCTCCTTTGTCTGTAGAACAAAAGGAGCCATTTGGTCTCATCCTCCATTTTGAATGTGTGGTGAGTCCCAACACCACATTCATCATCTAATAATAACTACGACTTGGATTAATTTTCAAACCTGCAGTAATCATTAGTTTTACATTAACAGTGGGTCAAGGAACAATGTGTAATGCCAGTTGTGTCACTCACACAGACAAACTCACACAGAATTACCACCTGAATCCATGTAGCATTTTAGTGTCTGTCAGCTCATTGTTTTGGTTTTACAGCCTGGAGCATTAGTGTTTTCACTTATCTCATCAACCATGTTTCCAGGAAGGTGCTTTAAGGAAAAAAAAAACTCTTATAAACCCAGTATACAATACCTGTCCAGTAAACAAAAAAGTGAAAAACAAAGTTAGCGACCAGTTGGTGAACGTAGTGAAGCATTTAGCCACAAAAGAGCCAGATATTTCCCTCATGAATATGCAAAGACAAAACCAGAGGTATGGGAGAGTGGGTATAGGGCATACGTTGGTCATGTGGCTAGAAAAACAGCTCCATTGGTTTCTCTGTGTGTGGTGGATGTAACATGTAAGCTAACATGTTTGTTAACATGTTAATTACTTAAAGTTTCTAAAGTGATAATGTATCAGTGTTGTGTTTTCAGCTTGTGTAACTGTCTGCAATTGAATATAGTGGCTTTAAATAGATAGATTTACAAGTGTATGAGAGCATGGTATTGATACAGTATATGGGTGAGCTGAATTGTCATAACAGCTCACATAACATTTATCTATTTATTTATTTGTGGTTCTCAAAGAGGACCATGACTGGTACCAACCAAAGCTGATATTTGACAAAACATGCAGCTTTTTTACTGAGCCACGAGCATAAGTACATTAGGCTGCTCCATGTGTTACCACTCTCCCACTGGTGCTATTAAACTTTTTCTACAAAGCAGTGAAATCTGCACTCTGGCTGGTGAGAATTATCACCTGACTCTGCAGCTTTCCTGGACTTTATGGAGCTTTAAATCGTGTTTCAGCTCTCTGTTTAGCTGTCCAGTCCACAACTTTACTGTTTTAGTTTTCTCTCACGGCTGTCATAGCGTAATTTTCAGCTGCACAAGGCAGATGATTTATCTTTAAATGGTCCAACCTATATCACTGACCTTTTACAACCACATCCCATCAAGGTCACTTAGGTCCCCTGACCAGCTGCTTTTGATTGTCCCAAGACTAAGGTATGAGTGTAGGGGAGTTTGTGCCTTGGCAGTTGTAGAGCTCAAACTCTGGAGCAACTTGCCTCTGCGTGTCAGCCTGGCCCCTACACTGCCTGTTTTTAAATCCCATCTTAAAACACATCTTTATTTCTTGGCTTCACAGCAAGAAGGTTTCAGGTTCAAACCCTGGGCTTTTCTGTGTGGAGTTTGCGTGTTCTCCCTGAGCCTATGTGCATTCTCTCTAGGTACTTTGGCTTCCTACCACAGCCCAAATATATGTCTGTTAATTGGTGATAGATGTGAATGTGAGTAGGAATGGTTTTTTGTCTCTATATGTCAGCCCTGTGATAGACTGGTGATCTGTCCAGGGTGTACCCTGCATCCCACCCACTGTCAGCTGGGATAGGCTCCAGCCCAACGGTGACCCTTAAAGATAAGCAGTATAGATAATGGATGGATGGCTGGTTTCCTTGGCTTTAAGCTCAGTATGAGAGTTACTTTTTATTGCTATAGTTTCATTGTTTTTATCATTGTATTGTCTTTCAAATTGCTCTGTGTTTTATTGTGTTATTTTATGGGTTTTGCTGTTTTGATTGTACAGCACTTTGGTCAGCTGTTGTTTTTAAATGTGCTTTATTAATAAATTTAACTTATCTTAACTGATTTCACTGAAAAAGCTCTAAAACCCACTGTACACTACACTGCTCAGCACCAAACAGCAGACAGACTCGGTTAGTGATGAGCTGGTGAACACAGTGGAACATTTAGCTGCTGAAAAGCCATACATTTCTCTAAGGAGCTGATAGAGACCAAAAGCTCAGTTAAAATGACTCCAAATGAATGATAATGTTGCTTCATAGCAGCCGGACGCTGTCAGACAGCTGAATGTTGTGTTCGCAGCTTGTGTCTGGACCGAAATAAATTAGTTACCACAGTTTTAAGTTCAATTATTGTGCCGAACTAAGATGAAGTGGCACTCATTTCTTTTTATAAAATATAGTTCAGTACTTATCCACCTCTGGGATTGTTCCTATCTTGTGACGCATTTTTAAGAAGACACATCTGTCTTGTCGAGTTAGTGCACCACCCCTGTTGCCGCCAGTAACAACCTCTCCCCTCCTACAGTGCACCTCTGGGGGACTCTTGTCTGTTCTGATTGGCCTGATGAGAGTCTAGGCCAGTATCTCAGGTATTCCAGAACACACACACACACACACACACACACACACACACAGACACTGGCCTGGAGGGAGAAAGACAAGGAGGAGGTCAAGTGTTGTGGGAATGGATGTAAGGAGGTCAGGAAGTAGAAAGACAAAGAGGAAAGACTAATGAAGAGCATAAAGGACACATACAGAAAGATAGTGATAAAAAAAAAAGGTAAGAGAGATATTGTGGTTGGAGATGCATGTGTGGTTCAGTGTTTATGCTGCACTCATCCATCTCTCTCCCTCTGTCTTTCTCTCTCTCACCTCTCTGCCTTCCAACTTCAGACTGTCCCCAATGTGGACATCTACCATAATGAAAAAGGATGTCTTGTGTGTGTGCACGTGCGCGTGCACGTTTGTTTGCTCAACTGCGTGCGCACACGCATGTGTGTGACGTGTGTGGTAATGAATAAGGATGTGCTGTGTGTGGAGCTGGTCGTTAATCACTGGCAGTGCTGGCAGCTAACAGATAAGCAGATTGATCCAAGGCCACCGAGGGAACGCCGCCTGGCACTGGACCATTCATCACGCACACACACACACACACACACCACACACACATACATATATACTGTACACATTCATAAACAAAGACTGTGAAAAGGTGGCCAAAGTGTTTGAGCTCAGGATCATCTCTGACCATTCATGTTAACATCTGTGAGAGTTACTAGAGTACACAGAGAGCTAAAAGAACAGAGAGAAAGACAGACAGGAGCAGCACACAACTGCAACTGCTTCATGACTGCTCACCTGTAAATCCCAACCTGGCATTTGTTACTGTCTCAAAACACGCACACACAAATACATACAAACACACACTTATATACACACATGGAGAGAGATAAAGGCCTGTGCTTTGGTCATCCAGAAATCCCACAGGGGGACACAGAGACTGGGGAGCACAGGGGTGTGTGGGGGTAAGGATGGATGGACGGATGGATGGTAGGAGAGAAGACAGGATGACAGGATGACAAAACAGAGTTAAGGACACGCTCCAGTACTATGTGACAGCTCGGCGGGCTCACCGGGGAACGAGGGAGCCGAGAGGAAGATGGAAGGAAAACAGGGAGAAGAAAGCTGAAGAGGAAGCAAGAGGTCAAACATCTGTGGTGTTTTTTTTTTTCTATGGCTTCCATCACATGGTCAGTGGTGAGAGGAGAGACAGTGAGAATCAGGGATGTAGAAAAGAGTCGACCAGGCAGAACTCACTTTACATACCATTTTATTTACAAGATAAAGTTACTATTACACTGTTCTAAGCTGACTGAAAACTATACATCTGTACCAGATTTAGCCACTTGAGGGCAGAAGCACAAACTATAAATGCAAAATTGACGTCTTGACACCTGTGTGAAGTTATTATGACAAACGTATGCGCAAACAGTTGTCTATTTAAATATCTAGTAGACATGGATCAACATTAGCACTCATTTGAAGGCATGTTTCTGGTCACTCATTAATATAACACCAATATTCACTCTCAGCTCTATTTTAGTCTCTAGCAGTGTCTTAGAAAAATACTTGGCTCTGTAGCTGCTACAAGAACAGCTGACCGCTGCCTTTCTCTGACATATCTTATTTAAATATGACCAGCAGAGTAATAATATGGCAGCTGCTATGGTATTTGTTTGATTATATATTAAAATGTTGCCATTTACTGATGATGAAACTGATGAAAAACTGCAGTGGAAAAAATTTTGAACTCCCTTTGAGGTTAGCCTATGAAATGAAGACATACGGAATGTAGGGAATGGTCAGATTTATTATCCGGGTCTTTGATTTTCTTACCCTAACCCTGTCACTCATTCATTCATTCATTATCTATACCGCTTGTTGGCTAAGGGTCGCGTTGGGGCTGGAGGCTATCCCAGCTGACATTGGGTGAGAGGCAGGGATACACACTGTACAGATCACCAGTCCATCACAGCCTCACTCATGAAAACACTTATTGGTTAGGTCAAATGTGCCAAAACCCTACGGCTAGGAGTCTCATACATTTTCAAATGTTATCACCCAGCTATGTGTGAACAAGACAGATAGATCTTTTGCGGATGGCATGTGATCTGATGTGGCGGTGAGAGGGAGTGCTGTTTCTCACAGCATCACTGGGTCTGTTGCAAATTGCAAAAGTTACACACTAGCTTTAGTAGTGTGTAGGATTCAGTTGGCATCAGTGGCAGTAGCAGCGCTGAGGTGGAAGAGAGCCCATTCTTGTCTGTAGATACGTATATTAGAGCTGTTAAAACCATGCGTGATATATTTGATCTGTGAACTGAAATACTGAAACACCTTCTGTCTCACTCTGGATTCATCCTTCCTACGACATATATTTGGAGGTTGACTTCCCATCTTTCTTTAACCTAATGGTGTATGAAGATCGTACTCCTAATATGTTCTGGATGTATATATTAGACAACAGCATGATACTTGAGCTTACTGAAAAAGTAAGTTTGATAGAAAAACAGAAATTTTAATTTCTACTCCATACAGTCCAGTGACATTTTTTGAAAATCTAGTTCAAAATTTAGTTCAGTCAATCCCTACAACTGACTTGTCTACCAGTGCTGGTGTCCTTATACCATTAAAAGCTTTGGGCAGCAGAAAGCTGAGGACTGCGATATTTCCAGAACTTCTATATTACATATATTCTAATTTTTGAAGTGCCCTCTGAGAGGTCAAAAAGTTTGTGTGTCAATATGGGAAAATTTTGGCTGTGTGATGTGGCTTTACAAATTGTTCTGCAGATTTCCCATATGCAGTTGAGCCTTCTGGCTGCTGCAGCAGACAGTAGAGCTCAGCAGTCCTCTTCATTTGAGGTGCAACTTATCTGATTTGGATTTTTCATGGTTTTGTCCAACACAGCCAGCAAGAAGAGCTTTTAATAATAACAAAGTGTCAGGATAAAAATTGAAGCTAATGGAGAAAATATTGCATTTTGGTCTCAGTGCAATTGTTTGGCAACAAACCACTTGGATTATGCTGCAGTTTAGAGAAATTTAATGCTCATTTTATGGTCTATCTACTTCAAATAAGGAGTCCCTCTACACTTAAATTGTTCTAGGAAAGGGCTGAGATGGAACTACATGGCGGCATATTTACTGTCTGCTTGTTGGAATAATGACTTGACTTAAAAGCTGTGTAGATCTGGACTTTTATTAAATTTGGGGTCAGCTATTTCTTTAAAGTTCATCTTGCCTGTAAGGCAAAACAAATATAATTTCCCAACAAAATTTTGATATTTGATGATATTACTTTTCATTGGCTCATATAGAAAATGTTAATTTTAAGACCTGTTTTAGTCAAATATTCTGACACAATAAAACATATTAACTGTGTTTTCAAGATATTGGTTTGAATGCCCATACTCTCTAAAGGTTTGTACTCAGAGGCAGAGGTGCTATGGTGGTGAGGTGGATTATGTGCTAATATGCTAGTGTATACTAGTGGTATAGTCCACTTCTTAGTGTATAGTCTTACAGTGTTTCCCAGTGGATGCCAATGCTTGCTGTATGTCAGTGAAGATTTTAGCAGATTTGTACATTATGTATTAGCACTGCTCATTTCACCAAGGAGAGCTTATCAATTTTGTAGGCTTCAGCTTTACATTCTTTTTCAGGAGTGTCCAAAAGAAAAAAAAACTTCACTCAACAGTAAATATCATTCCTAATGGCAACAGTGGGGCTGGCCTTTGGACTGAAGAATTGCTGTCAGGTCATTTATGTCAGGTAATTCTTCAAGTGGAGATTCAAAGTACATCATTTAGGTAACTGTCAGTTATCTTGGACCTCAGTCTGCTCTTGTTCAGTGTTGTGAGCGAAAATGTTTGCTGACATACTATATGTCGAGCCAAATAAGCTGAGCTTTTTTTGGCATGGTATCTCATCTGCAAACATCTGGACTTTTCCAAACCCCAGTGGGAGACACTGGGAGCTACTGATAGTGACTTTGGAGAGTATCATCACATTGCATTTTAACAAGCTCCAACTGCACATCCTTGTGTACTCCTTTCACATCAACAGAGGATCTGAGGACAGGTTAATGTTAATTTCAGTTTTCCCACAGAGTTGGGAAATGCACCATCACTGATTTACCTCTGAAAAGGCTGACCCTTCATGATGAATGACTTTCATTTTTTCTTACATAAGCTCACAATCTTTTCCTTGCAAGCTTTTGTTTAATGTTCATATGGCCAGTGAGAGTAAAGGGAAGAGGTCTGACAACCACTCTGGGCAGCTCAGTTCAACAAGGCTGTGACCTTTTTCTTTCTTTCTTTTTTTTTTTTTTTTAAAAAAAAAGGGTCTACTAAGGTCAGACTAAGCCAGTGCACATCTGAGGGGTAGCATACATTCCTATATTGTGCATCAGTTTCTGACAGGAAGTCCCAAAACAGTCTTGAGATTAATAGTTTTCACCACAGGACTCATCACATCACCCAGGTGAGGAGCTTTGACTTAGAGTGCTTCCTGTGACTGATGTTCCCATATTGTGATTGTGACACAGGGGTGTTCACAATAGGAGTTTAATACCATTCTATGATAACTTAACTATAAATTAAGATGCAGTAGTAAGCATCGGCTTGGACACTCCTATTGTATTTTGTATGGGTGGGAAAATAAAGTACTTGCTAACATGTCATGCCAAGATCTAGACTGGAAATTAACTACTGGCTTGTCAGTTCAATTTTATTTATATGGCACTGAATCATAACAGAAGTTACCTTAGTGAACTTTTCATATAGACCAGGTCTAGACAGTACTCAGTAAACAGACCCAACAATTACCAAAAATGAGCAAGCACTTGGCAACAATGGCAAGGAAAACTTCCTTTTAAGAGCAGAACTAAATATAATGCATGTTATCTGCATGACGCTATTGTAAGTAGCTTTGAAAATTTGCTGAGAGTACAGAACAAATGGAGTCACTGTACTGTATTTGTGATAATACAGGAAGAAAGTAAAATATCCACAATGCAAACTCTTATGCCCTCATGCTCTACAAACCAACTCTGGTCTCCAAACACATGGTCATGGGCTGGAGGCAGATAAACTTTCTCTTGGATATTTACAAACCACCTATTGAGTTCCCTACAGTTATTTTTCAGATTTCTGTTTCTCTTTTCACTGTATCCCTGACCCCTGATTCTCTCATCTCTCCTGCTTAAACATTTACCTGTCCATTTCTTGGTATTATGTTTACAGCGGGAAGAGGACAGATGCTAACAACCACTTCATATATGCATAATACATCACAATCCTCAGTGAAAACTACTGCCTTTGAACCATCACTGCATCCTGTACAGTTGTACTCGGTTTCAACAACCAAAATCCTAAACACAATCACATGCAGCTGATTTTTTATTCTCTTTCAGTTTTTGTTTTTTCAGGAACCTTCCTTACTTGCTTTCTTTCCCCACTCCTGTTTCTCTGTGTTTTTCTGTAACCCTCCAGGGTGCAATTCGATGTGGAGATTGAGTACTGCTGTATCAGCAAGACACAAAACTGACAGTATCAAAAGCTCATCATGTCTCTGACATTGCTCTCTTAACACTGGGCAGTCACATAAAAATTAACAACCACAAGCACTGCATACTTATCGATCAAGGCCTCTTTTCTCAAAAGGCACAGTAGCACCATGTTCACCTTGGACCATTGCCTTAGAGTACAATGAAACTGAGATCATATTATGAGTTTAAATGCTTTAGAGAATCAGGTCAGTCTACTGCAGACTCTCAGCCTTTTCTTTCCTCAGTGGAGTTTAAATTGTCATTACACCACAGCTACAAAGTAGATTCTATATTTAGGTGAAAGCGTCACAATCCTACTCAGATGGCTGTCAACTGAAAAGGAGCTTGTGAGATCGAGATGTGTCTGAGAGGTTAGACCAGGGGTGATCTGGTCCATGAGGCAATTCATAAATACAAAAAAAGCGACTCAGAAATACCAAAAAATTCTCTAGACTTTCATAAAAAAGAAATAAAATATCAGGTATCCAGGTGGTCCCTTGGTGGGTGCCCAACAAGCATCTTTCACAAGACTGAACTCTGACAAAGACAATGTTACTTAGGCAGGTTTTGTGGTTAGCAAGCTAATAGCTAAGAGGTTGAAACCCTCAGAAGGAGAATCTGTGAATGAGTGCTTTGTTGTTGCTGCAGAGCTGCTAGCATTGTCTCAGTCCCAGTCCAAGTGATTTAGTTGTATGCCACAGTATCTGTGTATGCATTCCCTGAAGCTCAACAATGTAATAACAACTGTTGCTTCTATCATGAATTTCATCAGAAGCAGAGGCTAAATATGAGATGGCCAAGTCATGCAGATATGCTCACACAGTTTTCATCAGCTCACAGGAGATCAATACCACGCATATTTATGAAGTGAATACAAAGCTACAGTCGGCTAGTTTAGCTTACCTTGGAAACAGGCAAACAGTGTGACAAGGCTCAAGTAAGTTGCCTGTGCCTGTAAAACCACGGTCTGTGAGTTTCATACTTCAGTTTTTGTTTGGACTAAACAATAAAAGGTAGCAGCAGAAGTTTTTAACAGAGCCAGGCTGTTTCCCTCAGTTTCCAGTCTTTATACTAAGCTAAGCTCACCCCATATTAACCATACAGACATGAGATGCATCAGTCTTTTTAAATATGGCTATGTTAAGATACTTAACACTAAACTGGGTTCTTGTGGTTAGCTAAATTGCCTTAATGTAGCAGATAGATTTCCCAGTGATTTCATTTTACCCTAGGGTGGCATAGTATCTATCTATCTATCTATCTATCTATTGGAAAGATTAAATATGATAAATGACTGAGCTGTAAGATGTATAAAAGAGGACACCACATTGTGTAGCCCAGCAGTCAGTAGATGACTGTACATGAATGGCTGTTTGAATGGATGTACAAATAGAATGGATGGAGGGATAGATGGTGGGAGGTGCGCAGATGAGGAGGGATGAGAAAACCCCATGCTAGCAAACCATGAGCTGTAATCATTCAGCAGGAACACTGGGGTTCTCCTCCATTATTTATTTCTCCCTCTCCTCATCCACCTCCCCATCTCTCGCACATCACACATTGCTATGCTCCCATATAAGTTTCTGTCATCACTGTGTTAGAGAGAGCACAGGAAATGGAGGTGTGTATGTATCTGTGAAACACTATCACACCTAACTTTTGCTCAAAACTCAACAGCACTCAAGATATATATGTACTATACTGCATTATGTATATTTATTCAGCTATCTAGTTTTTCACAATGTATTTAATTTAAATCTATCTATCCATTATGCCTGCCCACCGTGTACTACATTGCTTTCCTGCTATTATGAGTGGGAAGATGAAGTGCAGTAAACCTAGAGGCCAAAAATGAATTAGTAAACCAAATTATTGGGCTGACAAAAAGCCAGTGCTGCCCTGTTTTCTGAAAATTTTGTGAGCCAGCCAGAGTAAACAAGCCTCCTAGTGTTGTTTACCTCTGTTACGCCTCATATGATGAAAACATCCTGATGCACTTGTGCTGCTCTGCATGCCTTTTTTCTGCTACACGTCTGTATCAAATAAAGCCTTCGTGTTCCGATGCATTTCGGCCAAGCCCCCCGAGGGGTCAGTTCTTCATGCATTAAACAATTTGCATCAGAATTTTAATCATCGTTAAGGTGAATGGTGCAACAAAGCTCACAAACCTCTGGCTATCATCAGCATTAAAGAGCTTGAAGAGGTGATGAAAGAGAACATGTAATTAATGTGTGGGTTAGTATGACCTGGATTATTCTGAATAAAACATCAGCATCAGATTGAGATCAAACGTGTGCTGAGACTATTGTGCGTGTGTCTTCAGATGTATTCTAAGGCTTGAGGAACTCATTCCCTCGTGTGTGACCTCATGTTCATTCTCAAGGGTTAGTGATAGGAGGTGCTTAGATTTAGTTTCTCTCCTTTCTGTTTCAGTGTATGAAAATCTCCACAGAGACCTGGAGATCCAGAATTACAGGCACATGAGCACAAAGAAAGCGTAGGTCAGGGGAGAGAGCCCCTGATGATCACAGGAGGGTGGTGTGGTGGATTAACAACCAATACAGAGCCTTCTTAATAATAGAGGGAATGTAGGAGGTAGAGGCGAGAAGAGATGGACTTTGAAAAGGGACTCAAAGATATGCTGCATGCTTTCAATGGAATAAAAGAAAAATAGTGAGCGAGAACAGTATTTTGTAGTGCACCTTATAGTGCATCTAAAATCCAAGCAATTACTTATTCATGCATTAGTAATCCCAAAAGGTTTACCCTCCATAGCTATAACCACTGCTTTGTACTTAGTGAGAGGTACCAATTCCCTTAAGTTTCAGTATTCGCAACTTATTTCACACCAAGCAAGAAATCACTATGGATTTCTCAGCTATCTATACTTCAGCTTTAAACACAGTCAGCAGAGAGGAATGCTCAGGCCTCAGAGTACATATTTCTCTGATATCAGCACATGAAGAGAAGATGAAACTATTCAGCAGATGGATGGATCATCTCCTTAGCTGCATAACAGGTGTCTTGCATGATCATAGGGAAGTGTGAGCCACAGGGTTCACATAAGGCGGAGGTCGAGGTAGACGGGATGTGTCGACTCACATCAGATTTCGACCAGGGGAGACCGGTGTTGATAGAAGAGTCAGATCAGCTCTAGTGCTCACTGGCATGGAGTCTCAGAGTCTCTGAAATACAGGGACAGCATTTTGATGATGGTGAAGAGTCCAAGTGTCCAAAATCTCCTATTTATGTTTAGCTGGACTGAGACCTAGTTAAGGCTACAGCATATCATCTATATTATTTCCATATTTTCAGTGAGCCCCCTTGCTTTGTGTGGAAAGTACTTGCATTTATGATGTTTCTTCACATATTTATTCAAGGGTTTGTCAGCAATCTCTATGCTCAGTTTAAGTCTCAGGAAACTTTTTATTTTACAGTACTGTTTCCAAGGTCAAGAATGTTTCAATCTCAACTTTGAAAGGACAATGCCACCAACTGTATACATTAAAGTCTGCTGACAGGTCTTGGGGAATACTACTGCATATGCAAAGAAAAAATTATTTAATAAGATTTTTTTAAAAGTTAGATACAACTGAGCTCTGCCATAATTCTGTAGCCTGCTCCTAATCTCTGCTTGAGGCTATAAACTAAAGGCTGAATTTGCTGCTTTGCTGCACCTACTGTAACACATTTAAGATTCAGTCCTCCAAACGTCACGTGGAGATGATCATAGAAACATTTGGCAGAATTTATGAGCAAAATGTAGTTCCAATACATCTCAGCTATACATGCTGGGGTATACTTTACATTAATGGAAGTAAGTATGTACTGCAAAACGAATACTGTAGGCAGCAGGCAGCAAGCAGTGTAACACTTCTAAAAAATGGATTGTGAGAATGCTCTGACAATGGGGACAAAACAAGGTATTACTGTCAATTCTAAGGCACTAAAATATGAGTGGAGGTGACTTGCATGTCATCTGTGTCTTAGTGAGGAATAGAAAAATTGGATTTCACTCTCTTTGCATCTGAATTGTAAATATAATCCATCTACATCTGGTCTGAATATGAAAAGTGTGATAATGGCAGGCGCAACGAGGGTTCTCTAATTTGTATGCCCCTACCTCATATCTCATACAAATCCACCCTCTGTCTCTTTCCACTCTTTCGCCCACATTCATCTTATTGGCCCAGGGCCCTAGAGTCGCCCTATTCTTGATCACCAAATCTCTTGTGAAATCCATGTTAACACCACATCGGTCCCCATTCCTTTTCCCCTGTCCACCCCAACTCACCTTGCCCTCCAAGGGTCAAGTCTTCTAACAAGGCACACTGGAGTGTATTATGTGTGCACTCCTTAATCACATCCTCCTGGTTTCCATCACAGATCCCGTGAACCGCCACCTACACACACTGGAGAGGTGTATTAATATATAATTCATTATCCATGTCTTTGCTCCATAGCTTCTATAGATGCACTGACTTGGAGAGACCGGGCTGTAGGAGTCGGTCTTGGTAGAATTGATGGCAGTCCACATTCTGCTAATTTAGTTGAAATATGATGCTCCCTCACCAGTTGTCAGCTGAATTACCATTATATATTTATGTGCTTTCATGCTGGAAGAAAATAATTTTAATTCTAATACTGACAATAATAATAACAATATGGATGGAAATGGGAGTTTATCAAATGTCATATATTGTTTCTCTGTAGTTGTCTTATTTTGACAATTTTACACATATAATTCAAATATTACAGACCTTGAAGCAAAGTAAAATGACAGTAGATGGAATACAGGATGGAGTGAAGAAAGATGGAGAAATGCACGGCCAGAATATGAGGAGAATAATAACATTCCAACCATATCTGCAGCTCTGGGGTTTCAACTCTGTAAATAGCTGATATATGGAGAAAAACAGGAAGTAGAGATGAGAGTGATGGGAGGAAGAGATAGACCGTGTTTAGAATGAGAGAATTACAGTAGATACATACACACACAGGCACACACAGGCACACACACACACCGTAATGATTTAGGGCCATGGCCTGGCATCTCTATGACTTTCAAAGCAGCCAAGGAGCGGAAATGAAAAGATGATAACACATAAAATAATACACACACACAACAATGCACATACAATCACACACACTTGTGCTAAATGTCACTCAGCTCTGGTTATATTGAAGTCTGGTTGTGTGTTATTTCCAAAGCAGACGGCAGTGATTGACAGTCTGACTTCCGCTGTGATTTACATGACAGCCTGAGACAACCCCCTGCTGCATGTACACACTCAGGCATACTGTTCACTAACACACACACACACACACACACACACACACACACAAATATATACTAAAAAGGGCAATCTAAAATGATTGATGATTATTATATGTAGGCATATTTAGTTGTGATGGTCATTGTGGTCATCTATTTATGTGTGTTTTGTGTGCATTTGTGTGTATGTGTTAACTACATGCAGTATGTATGACTTGACATGAGATGAGTCATTATCATACATTATCTGTGATTAACATAAGATTTGCCTTACAGCAATAACCCTGAGCACTGGCAGGTTATTATTTCCTCAGTTTGATCACAGGCTATAATAAGGATTTTGGTTTTGTGTCAGAGTGGGACATTACCGCTCAAATTGTGTGTGTGTGTGTGTGTGTGTATCTGCGCTGCTGGTACCAGACTGGAAGGCACAGCAGGTGGGCCAGCAGCATTTCAGGGAGGCATGAACACTGCTAATTACTGTCTGGATCAGGAGTATTGTTGGTTGGCATCTGTGTGCAAGTGTGTGTGTCTGTGTCAGCCGGGTGAGAGGAAACAAAGACAAAAACTAGATGCTACTCTCTCTCTTCATTAACACTGTCAGTAATAGCTGGATGGCAGTTAATGGTTAAGTCAGAGTTTCTAAACTTTGGAGCTGGGACTCCATGTGAGGTTGCTTGATATGCAGAGAGGGTCACAGGAGATTATGTTTTTAATTATATAATTTCGTAGTACTATTTGGTATTGCCTCCAGTGCTGTAAAATTTGTAGTTAAACAGAGCTTACAAAAACAACACTCACACACACAGTTGATACTGCAGTGGGTAATATACTGAGCAACAAAACCAGAATGTATACTCTCATATGATCACAGACTGATTTATCTTGTTTAGACACTAGTAATGAACTAGTAATGACTCAGTTATTACCATTGTTACTAATTAGGGCTGTCACCATGCCCTGCTGCCCTATCAGTAAACAAGGCTATTGTTTTCTTTGTAAATGCAAAATGGAGAAAACTAATCAGCCCTACAGAATGGATGATTCAAGGCATCAAACTATCTGAGAAGTAATGTGAGGAGGCATTTTGAATTTGAAAAAAAGAAAAAAAAAGAAAAAATGTGACCAAAAGTAAGGCTGTTCACTGACTTATAGCTGCCTTACAGCAACATTAGTTTGTCACTGGAGAGATGAGGCATCAAAGACACCACTAAAAAAGTCAGTGCTACAGCAAAGTGTAGGACTGGCGACATGAAAATGATGTGTTAGTTCTATTAGTTCGGATTTGATTCTTTGAAAATGTGACAGCAGAAATGTGTTCTTTTGTAAATCCTTCAGCTCCATCCAAATCAAGATGTATGTTACTCTTCTAAAGAATCTAAAGAAATGCTGTCTGCTTATTGTGTCTCTATAATTGTATTAATAATTGTACTTTTCCTTGACATACTTTTTGTCACATGCGCAGAACATGTCCTTGCAGGCAGGCATCCAGTGTCTTAGAGGAAAAAGGATCTATTTCAACATAAAAAATAAAAAAAAACATGCCTCTGTCATTCATGTTAACACACCCAGTTTGTTACCCCTACATGAGACAGATGAGAGGGGGTGAGAGCATCACACACGGAATTAAAAACCTTTGCACAGGTCAACCTAACCATTCTATCTCCTCACTTTGATGGAGAAAAAGTGGGAAGCTATTGTAATGTTCAGCAAGGGAGAAGGTCAGTCTGACACAGGAGGAGGAGTCGGAGTGTACATGTGAGAAGGGAAAAAAAGAGAAAGATCTGATGGTAAATAGGAGGCTCCGCTCAGTTTCTAAAACAATGATTCAAACAGGTTGTTCTCATGAAGTGCAGAGAAGATGTGAGGAAGTCAGTTTCATTATAAATATTTTGTTGAGAATATTTTGATGGTTTAAAGTGAAATAAGACCAGGGACCTCCACAGGCAGGAGCGAGGTCAGAGCGGTGATAAGCCCATCAACTGAATGTGTAAAGAAATCTCTGTGCTGACATTTTCACTTTATATTACATTGTGTTGTGAATTCCATCACAATTGAACACATTCATTCAAGGTTATGACTAGAGGTTTTCTAATCATACAAAAGGCACAGCTTCACACAGGGGAAAAAATATATATAATAAGTTTTAAAAAATGTTGCAGTTTCTTCAATAGCATCAAGGAGTTTGAGGTGGTTGTGTCCTCACTATTCTAAGTGAACACACTGTGACCAATAAATAATATTACTAAGATTATTTATTTAAATAATATTACTAATATTATTTATTGGTCAGGACCATCTAAGGACCATCATCATCAATGTAGTGTATTCAACCTGATTTCAGTCAGACTTGTATGTTTGCTTTAAGCTATTTTAACATTTTTTTCAGTTTCAAGTTTTTTATTTTCTTCTTAAACAAACTGAGTGTGTAGAGAGTGTGTAATGTGTAACAGATGTGTAATAGGGTGTCTGTTTTACCTGAAGGAATAATGGGCAGCAGCCGACTTTGAGTTATTAAAAAAAAAAAAAAAAAAAAAAAAAAAAAACATCTATCCATCCATTAGCTATACTGCTTATCCTTAAGGGTCGCCGGGGTGGGGTTGGGGGGTGAAGCCAATCCCAGCTGACACTGGGCGAGAGATGGGGTACACCCTAGATAGATCGGCAGTCTATCACAGGGTGACATATGGAGACACACACAAACATTCACACTCACATTCACACCTACAGGCAATTTAGAGCCACCAATTAACTTAACCTGTATGTATTTAGACTGTGGGAAGAAACCAGAGTACCCAGAGAGAACCCATGCAGGCACAGAGAGGACATACAAACTCCACACAGAAAAGCCCTGGGTGATTTTAGGTTCAGCTAAGCTCAGCACTTTTGTCTCTCTAGAGACATGAAAGTCTCTAGAGAGAAAATCTTGTGACTCTGGGCGAAAATGGGAATAATATTTTTTCCCCAAACAATTCAATTCAAAAACCACAAAATTAAATATTCTTCAAAGTCAAAAGTGATTTTAAATGTATTCAAAAATGCATTTTAAAGTACATTTCAAATTCTCCTCAACATCAAATGGAAGACTGGATGGACATGCACCACTTAAATGATCGTACCCTGCTGACTCTTTATTTCATTATCATCATTTTTTTTTCACAGCTCCACAAAACACCAGGACTTGTTGCCATTGCAGTATCTCATCTGAGAAACAACTTGACATTTAGCACAACCTTCCTGCATTGGAGAAGGTCTCATTTTTCAAAAACAAACAACTTGATTAGTTCTTGTTAAATCTGCAGAGTAACACAATAACACCACATTCATGTGCAAGTAATTTGTCTTGAATGGTGAAATGCAAAAGTCCAAGCCATAACCCTTACAGAGCTGAATTGTGATAGGCTACTATGAGCCCATACATCTGTTTTAGTTTCCCATTTTCTTTCACTGAAACTTCATCATTTTTACGTTTTCTACTTCTCCTTTTTCTAGCTCTGTTTCAGTGCATTGCTGAGTTCTTTGAATGTGACCCTTTGATGATCTTTCTTTGAGGTTACTATTTAGATTTTTTTTTTCACAACTCGTGGATTCTACACTCTTAGTTGTGAGTGTTTGGTGGCCTTGCAATGAGAGAGCAAGGGACAAACTGGAAGAGTGTTAATGAGAGTGGAGATCTGAGGGTAACAGAGTATGTAGATTTTTTTTTGTAGATTTAGATGCTTCATAATTCTGCCCATTTAAAAGGATTAGGATTTTCCTCTTTAATTTTTCTTTGTGTCCTTGCAACTCTCTCTCTCAGAGAAACACAGGTGGGTCTCTGTGAATTTATTTATTTCCATTTATTGGTTTGTTTACCGTTGGAGTGAACATGAATGTTACCATATTTATAGCTACAGCCCTTGAGTTTACTTTTAACCTTCTTATTTTCTATACTTCCTGTTGATCCTGGGGAACAAATGTTTTGTGATCTTTTTAAATTGATAAAATAGGATGACACCCTGTGATGGAAACATCAGTCATGTACTGATTGCCAACTCTAAATCTTTGCTGCCATGAAGGGTTTACCACCACCAGATGCTACCTATCTAGCTCTGAGTGTGTGCATAGTATACAGTATTAAAAAAGCAGGATGTCAGCCAAGTCTCAGTCTCAGTGCATACAAAAATAGCCAATACAGCAACCTAAACTAAATGTGCCATGGGATGTTAATATATTACACTCAGCTTTAATCTTCCTAACTTATAATTATGGGAAATTTTTATTCCTGTATAAAAATGTTGCTGTTACACAAGCCCTCAGCTCACCCCAGCATCTGTAAAGGACATCCTGATGGTAAGTTTATTCCTTTGTGACCTGATAGTTTTAATCACTGTGATCTATCTTACTCCATTCCACAAAACCTGGCTGAAACTGCATGAAAGATACATCTGCATGTTCTGTATGCAAAAAGTTTGCTTTATTGTTCATGGAAAGAGTAGTTCTGCATGTTCCAATAAACACTCACTGGTCCATACAAACCACCAAATTCTCCATGACTCTAAAAAGAACCTTACTCTCTCTCTCTCTCTCTCTCCCTCTCTCTCTCTCTCTCTCTCTCTCTCTCTCTCAAAGCAGTTTCCTCTAAACCCTCTGGTTTTTTTTTTTAAATCCAGCCAGCACTGGCCAGGCCTCTTTTCTCTGAAAAAAATCTACATTAAATCCAAAGGAAAGTGATGTGTTCAATTGTTTCAGGTAGAGGACTAGTTCATTCATATATGGTCACACCAGAGGCAGCCAGCTACGATGTAAGGTGTTGGACTGACTTCATTCAACATTTAAAACTGATCCACTGACAAAAGATAGATAGACAGATAGTTTATTAATCCGGGGAAATTCACAGTTCCAGCAGCATCAACAGACTTAAGATAAAAGGTCGAAGGCATGCGATAAATACTGGGAATAATAATAAAAACACTGATAAAAAAAAAAAGTCCAGTGCAAACAAAACATAACAAGAAAAATCATTGTATTTTTGATAACTGATGCTGATCAATGCGCAATACATTTCCTGATGCTGCTTGACATGAAGCGATACCCTATGTTTCACCAGTTTAACAATTTTAATTTCAAAGCAGCAGCATTTGCAAATGTTTGCATTAGCAGCAACTTAATATCACTGTCATATGGGTAGGCAGTCTGAATCCAGTAGAGGAATGACAGACTCTAATATGATCTACCAATAGAAACTACTATATAGAGACATAATTACTGAATATAAATACATTAGATTGGTATTTCACAAAAATGCTGACCTTAAACAGTATCAAAAACTGGAGTCTGATCTTATTAAAATTGTGAGGATTAGAATGTTAATGCTGTAAATCACTGCAGAGAAAGCCACAGGCAAAAACATTGGGGATAAAAAACAACACGCAAACACACACAAAAACCTATACTGGGGTGTTTGTTGCTTCATATCTTCCTGTTTTTTTTCTTTTAGCCTAACAGAACAATTTCATTTTCAAAAGCATTAATGTTTGCTTTTTTTAGTGAGACAAATGATAAATCTTCAAACTTGTTTTCTTAATCTGAGCAGTTACAGCATCAAAATATGACAAAGATGTACATTTAGCCCAACTGAGGCCCTGCAAAGAAAAATAACACAAACAAGCACGTAAACTGAAAAATATTGGCATTACAAATAAGTCAATACTCACACTCATTAGCTAATTTTCTTCAATCCGTCTGTTGTTAGAATGTCTCTGAGCATTATTGCAATTAATTTAAGGAACACTGAATGTTTTTGTAAAAGCAAATACTATTTAATGACCAAGTGATCAAAGACCCATAGGGCATATCATGAGTGTGCTGTGATGACGACCAAAAGGCTGAAACATTATCATGTTTATCCGGTCAGAGTTAAGTGGTGAAATTAAGGTAAGTCAACTTTGTACTGAGTGTGCATCCTTTACGTCTTGGGATATTCAGCATTGGAACTACAGTCCTGGTTACAATTACAGTAATTTAGAATATCCTCAGAAATTTGTGAACCAATTTGGTCAAAGGTGTAGAAAAACAATGACAACAAAAATGCTGTCATATTGTGAAGTACAAAAGAACGCAACTACTGGCAGCCTTTAGATTCATTTTAATTAGATCTTCAAACAAAATAAAAACAAATAAGACTCATCTGTGCTTAACTGTCAGTGTTCATATGACCTGAATAAACCAATAAATGATGGTTTTACTGCATGAAAAAGGGGCTGATTTCTGGTTTCTTTTTCACAGTAATAAAGACAAGATTGCTGTCTCAGAACATCAGAATTGCTTTTATCAAAAAAATAAATAAATGCCAGAGGCTTTAATGCAAAGGTCTTGAAATCCCTGTTTCAGCAGTTTGTTTGGTTATCAAGAAGTTTCTCATTCTTGAAGACGGCAAGAGGCTTCCAGGACCTGACATGAAGAAGAAACCTGTGAAGGTTGGTGCAGATTGTGGAAAATACACCACACAAGACATCTAAAGAGCTTCAAGCTGACCTGGATCAATCTAGAGTGGTGTTTTCAGCCTTTATCATACACCACACACTATACCAAGTAGGGCTGCATGCAAAGGAAACCACTATTGAAAGAAAGGCTTTTGTGCCATTAGGCAAGACTAATGTTTTCAAAAACTTTCATGGATAAGCCACAGTTGTTCTGGGATAATGTTCTGAGGACAGATGAAAACAAAGCAGACCTTTTTGGGAAAGCAGTGCATCAGTTTGCTAATAGGTGATGAAATGAAGCCCATAAGGAGAAGAACACCTTACCAACAGCAAAAAATGGTGGATGCGCAGATTACCAGAGCATTTTAGAGTGACACGTGTTACTGAGTGTCAGAAAACTGGGTTTGAGGTAAAGATTTTTGTTTTAAACTGGCCAGTAATGAGTCCTGAACAAAATCCTACTGAAAACCTTTGGAAACAGGTGAAAACTGCCATGGCAAAAGGACTCCTGCATACTTGAAAGAGATTGAAAGCATTTCAGAGGAAGAGTGACTAAATGGCTACAAGTAAGGTTTAAAAATAGTCATTGTTACCAAAGTTTCTGCAACCAAATATTAGCTAAAGTTAAAAGTGAGAAAAAGATGTCAATAATTGTGTCTATGGTGTATTTTGTGTTCTGAGTTAGTCACACCACTGAAAAATGTGTTATTAACCAGCTAGCTAAATTTGAATGGTTAAGAAAATCAGCAAATATATAAGATTAGTAGGGCTGGCACTTTAACGACAAAAAATGTACACATTTAATTGTACTTTATTTTTACACTCCAGACAACACAGAAACGTTTTTCAGTGCACCTGAGAAAGTTCCTTTCAGTTCCTGTCATACTGATCATACCAATGCACCAGATGCGCTGAGTGACGTTAGACAAAGCCCTGTGTGGAAAGTGGCAAAGCGCAGCAGTAGGCTAACAACATGAGACCGCGGTGCTTAGCCCGGTGAATGGAAAGTTTCCATTTAAAAAACTGTCAGATGGAAGCGTAGATAAGAACACAGTTGTGTACAAATTACGCAACAAAGAATTTGCATATCACTAAAGCAATTCAAGTCTCTGGTATCACCTCAATGCTAAACATGTAGCAGCAAGCATGGACATCAGAGCTAACGTTAACGTTAGTCCTAGTATGAGCAAGCAGTGTCGCCAATCCACACTTGACCAGATGACAGGTTTCAGAGCCAAGATGAGTCCATGTCTGACTAATTAACAAACTCACTGGCAAAATGAATTGCAGTGGACTGTAGAGCACTTTTGGAAGTTTACAAAAATGAATAAATAAACATGTTTTGTTGTTTAAACATATGTATATGTCTATTCATTGATTCAGTCATCTACCAAAATCTTTGAATTGAAAAATGTTGCTTCTTGTGTCAAATATTGATATGCGATTAATTGAGTCCGTTCAGCCCCATTCAAAAGTGACAGTGGATTATCAGTGAATTCCCATTGTCTCCGCTGAAAGTGTGTGAAACGGTCTCTGCAGATATGGCTGTTGGTGGTGTTCCCCAGCTCTCCCTCATTGTGGCTCTTTACTAAATTAATTCACCTCCTCTTAATGACTTTGAAAATTTAAATAAGGCAAGTACCGAGCCGTTCTGAAAACTCTTGCATCCAGGGATGATGTATAGCTAGCTAGAAAAACCTTCACGAGCTTGCAGTCGAACAGGAGGAGTGCTGATGCTAATGCAGCACTGCTACTGATAACGGTCACAGTGTTAAGGGAGGGGTTATGCTGAATGGTGGCTCCAGTGCGTCATTTAGCCACCGTTTCAGACCCGCCCATAAAATCCTGATAATTAAACCGATGGAAAACTGAGAAGTTTAACTTCACAATGCAGTAATACAGAGTTTGCAGTCTTTACATGTGTTTTCAGGAGCTCTTTTCTAACATAAATAATGTATTTAGAGACAAATCTCAGAATTTGCTTTACATGGACTTTAATTTCTATTACAGTTACAAGCTAACATGCTAACCAGCCGACAAAAACATAAACACATAAGAAATGCTAATACTGAAAATGTGTCTTGAGGGGCATTTTAATTAAATTCTCTCTTTTCTCACTTGGCTTGATATTGTTATTTTTTAGATAAACTATAGATATATGTAATTTAACCACCCCATCTTATACATCTTCCTCAACTCAAACTGTTTATGAAACAGGAGGAAAAAATACATCTACTCTCAAGTTAAATATTTCTTTGTTGATGCTTGGTTTCATGAGTGGATTCTATAGATGTCTTGGAAAATAATGTGACAAATATTTTTGATTTGATTAATCAAATGTACATATAGTAATTATGGCAGTAGTCTATTATCAAAATTAGATAATTACTGCAGAGGTAAGAGTAGTTCCAAATCAAAGGCATGTATAATTCATAGCTTACACTTTAACACTACTTTTATCAGTTTATTATCTACCTGGAAATTTTCCCTGTGCTCCTCTCTCTCTAAAACCCCCCTTTCTTTCTCAGATCCACACTTTGTTTCCTTTTGCCTGAAGCCCCGAATTTATCTGTCTGTCAATCAAGCATAGACTAAAAAAAACCTAATTAAAATATTTGTGTACTGTTACTCCCAGGCAAATTCAAACAGTATGTATCAAGCTCAGTGTTTAGAGAACCCGCCGAAATGAAAGTTCTATTGCAAATAACCCTGTCAGCTCCAGAACAAAAAAAAAAAAAAAAAAGAACTACCCACTTATCAACATGAAGAGGTAGGCCTAGATGGAAGTGGAGTGCTGCAGGCAATGTGAGAAAGTAAACAAGTTTCATACAAGTGCACCCATGGAACTCAAAAATCAAAGAGAGCAGAAATGGATGAAAATAAAACTTGAGATGAATGAAGGGAAACAGCATAACTTTTTCTCATATTTGTTTACTTTGAGCCATGCTGCTAATAAATGACTCTGCTGTTCTATATCACAGCGCTGTGTGATGGAGTTCATCTTAAATGCAGCAACTCTCATATTTAAAATAATATGATAATAGCTGCCTTTGTTTATTTTGTTAATGCGTCTGAAATTAAGGAGGTAAAACATGGGTAAAATGAATCTGTTTAAAATCCTGTAATCACAATGTTGTGGTGCTTCCTGATAAACTCTGGATTTCCACATGCATTGAGAGCATATTGTCATTGCTGCCTTTCTCAAGTGGGGAATTACCATCAATTTGTATATGAGTTGTAAAATGGCCTGAGTGCTGCCCGGCTGTGGTTCCAGTGGCCTCACATGCTTCACATCTCTTGCAGAAATACAAGGCAAGCTTAAGAGATAAAACATTACAATATGAAATCTTTGCTGTAAAGAAAATGGAGAGGCAGTGGTGAAGATATGGTAAGAATTAATGTAAAATCAGAAAGTAAGGGTATAGAAGATTTTTATTATTGCCTGCGTTCAAGTTTTTGCTTTTAAGGCAACTGTAATCAATCTCATTTATCTTTGTAATGTAGGTCACTCAGAGACAACACTGTGGACAGATGTCACTAAATGTCACTGAAAATGTGTGATTCTCATTTTGGGCTAGGCCCCTTATTGTATGGGAACTATTAATGCTGCAGCATATAATGATGTTTTAGATTGAGAAAGATATGGTTTCTGAGTTTAGCGTAAAGGGACTTGAGAGCTGCAGCCTCAACCCCATCAAACAGTAGTGGGCTGAACTGAAATGTCAAATGTGAGCCTTATCTGGCCTTATCACCCAGAATCAGTGCCTGACCTCACTAACATTCTTGTGGCTAAATGAGAGCAACAGCCAGGTTCAGAAATCTTGTGGAAAACACTGCTAGAAGAGCTGAGGCCATGTTAGCCATAACTTATGCCTATATGGCTGCCAAGTATTTCTTATTTGAAACAAGAAAAGACCTACTTTCAACCTGTGACTGTAGCATCTTCTGTAACTAATTTCTTTTTTTTTTTTTCTAAATTAACATTCCAAATTGCATCATTTCATGCATCAAGTTTTGCAAAGTTCAAACCTGTTGTTTAAAGCACTATTATTGTTATTTTTGGCCACTTGGGGGAAGCAGAACAAGCTCTTAACAACTTTAAAACCACTTAGATGCCTTTTTACACACCCTGCAGATACAGAGCAACATTAGCATTTATTTGGAGTTGAGTTTGAGGTGAGGTGAGCTGCAGAGTTGGGTGATAATTCTCTGCAGTGACCCCTTTCATGTTACACACAGTCATTGTTAATGTAAAAAATTTGATTGGGGAGGTTTAAAGTAACATTATAACCTAACACATACATGTATATTGATGTGAATTGTATAATGTGAATAATGTGTATAATGTGAATTGTATCATTAGTCTCAAGATGTGTCGTGACTGAACAGAAGGTGAATTTTAGAGGTGGTGTGATAAAAACTCAATGGAAACACACAATGGGATGTAAGAAGATGGAGAGAGACAGGAAATGGGCGAGAGAGAGAGTAGGGGAATGACATGCAGCAAAGGTCCGGCCGGATTGGGAGTCGAACCAGGGTCCGCCTGATCAAGGCAGTAACCATTCAGCTGTGGGGGCACCTCCGAAACCATTTCTTTTAACCTGACTGTTTCAAAACCTTAACCACATTGTTACCATGACAATGAAGGTCCCCTAATCTTGAGGAACCCAAACCACTATCAGTTAGTAACTTAACCAAATAGTTTTTGTGTCTAAACCATGACCATTTCATAAACTTAACTGTATGGTTGTTATTGTAACCATGGCGAGGAGGGTCTGCTATGCTGCTGCCGGTACACTCCATGTCTTTATTACTGTAACCATGGTGACCAAATTTCTGCCACAGTAGAGGTCCTATTTCAGTTCCTATTGGTCATATAAAGAGGGTAGGGACAACCCATCTGTGGTTGTTTTGGTTTGCGCTAGATGGTGCAAAGACAATATTTCAAACTGGAAATATTTCACATGTATCTTGACACCAAATGTAAAAGGTAGCAACATGAACTAAAAGAACACTAAATAATAGCATGAGCACAATCCCCCACAGTGATTCACAAACCATCAGTTTCCATGGGGACTTACCAGCCAATAAAACTAACAGAACAATCTAACTGAGGACATACACCTCCTTATTCTGTTATTATGTGTTGCAGACACTCTGTGTGTGTGTCTGTATAAATGTGTGTGTGTTCATACCTGAGAGGGCTGATCCTGTAATGAAAGGCCTTTGTTTGAGTTAATGAGGACCAAAGTACTTGAACAGATTTAACAGACGTTTGCTTTAATTAATAATTAGCTCATGCTTTAGCAGTTAAGCAGGGAATTTTTAAGTGTGTGTGTGTGTGTGATGTAACACTATGTGTGTCTTCAGTGCATGTGAATGTCTTAAGCTTTGATCATTCCATCCATAGCAGAGATTGTGACTGTGATGTGCTTGTATTTCATGCTGGGAGGATTACAGTGAAAAGTGTTTTCAGCTCCATCAGTTTCTTTCTTCCTCTGGAAGTTCTGTTGAGATATGACTTCCTGTCTCAGGTCACACGCTGTACTGGTTGTGACAGGGACAATCCATATATATTAATACTCAAACACTCACATATATACTCAGACTGTACATGGACATGTGCTTGCTCACGTACACATTCACACATTTCAGTCCACTGCAGTGCAAAACCAAGTCAATAAACCCATCTAAACATCCATTGACCTTTCAACTGGGTTTAGCACTGGCTAGATCCTCTCTTGATCTCTTTTCCACTCTTCTCTCCTCTTAGCATCATAAAGCAGCTCATTCATTACTGTAAGAGTGACTACACCGAAAATGCTCATTCCAGTGTTTTATATTCAGAAAGCTCCCCTACAAATGGATATAATGACAGATACAAACACTTCAGAGGCAGACACATTCAGACAAATACACACACAGTTAAACATATTTAACTGCATTAATAAGGCCACAGGGCAGTTGCGTCTGTTCACTGTAGGGGGTGAGGAAATAGACAAAGGCAGGTGAAGGAAAAGAGTTTCATACACAACAACAACCTGTGCTGCTGTTTCCATACATTTATTAATGAACTGTATGGGGATCAGTTTCACTCTTATATTATTTGTTTTGGTAAGAGTGCATTTGCATACAGCCTTGAGCGAAAAAAGGATGTGAATTAAAACAAAGAATTCACTGAATGAGATTACAATGCCAACACTCACTACGCAAACATTTCTGCCCTTTTGGTCTTTACCACATTCACACATTCACATAGAATCAGTCATTCACACTTTCACACATGAGCGCGCGCACAGGCACCTCGCCTGCCCCAGATATGGTCCATAGGGACATTCACCTATAGAGTGGCAAACAGTGAAAAATTGATGAATGTGAAAAAATGATGAGTGAAAAAAAAATCTCTCTTTCCTCTGTAGCACCTGTTGTAGTGCTTGTCAGGAATACTTGCTACATTTTTTTTTTATCATAGTGCTGTAACTCTGACCTTGTCTCATCTTACTATTTATTACTTGTCTAAGTGTGTGTTAAAGTTGCAGATGCTGGGTTTTATGAAAGGTCAACAAAAGAAAAGTGTGTATACTGTAAGGAATTCACGCACCTTTTGGTTTTCAAGATTCATTTGTCTTTGCATTTTTTTTTAAATCTAGACCTAACTTTTAGAGGTGAAACCATGTTACATACACTGCAAAGCATAAAGAGAGTAATACTTTATCAGTACTGTTTTATTCAGTAATTAGTCTTAAATGTTGCCAAATTAGATATACAGTATGATCTGTAACTTTTATTAGGTTGTAAATGGCTCTAGCTCTGGGTCAGCTGTCACTATGCCCACCTAACAAAGCAAGACATGAATGTGCAATAGTTAATATTTCCATTTTAGCAGTGAGTCAAGACTGTGTCATTTATGAAAGGAGCCTCTTGCAGTGACAAACAAAGAATTATCATACAACTCTACAGTTCCCCTCAGCTCAACAGAGAGTTTTATCAACTTTCAGCTGTTTGGGTTCAGGACCCTTGACTTTAATATTTTGGTTCAGTGTGTATATTACCTGTCCAGCGACTGGGCAGACAAAGTTAAAAACTGTCTGAACAAAGTGAAACATTTTAGCAGCTAAAGAATCTGATATCAAAAAGATGCCCAAAAGAGCTTCAAAGAGTGTGAATATCACATTACATATTAACATACATCAGGTGACCAGAAACTCAACCGTAACAACTTTATAACCATGTTCTACTGCCACCAACCAACTTATCCAACATTAAACTGCTGTCTTGTTGTGCCATAATGTCACTGCTGCTGTCTCCATTTACATGCTGATAAAATTCTGACTCAAATTCAAAGTTTATTACTACTTGGGACATTTTTTCTATCGGTTATGCAAACAAAAGTACACACCAAAGTAACTGCTGAAATATGGGAATACAAGACATCACTACAGCAACATCTGAGGTGGAACAAAATATATGGTCAGATAATCAGACAAGCTGTAAACAAGCCAGCAGCATCAAAACCATTGAAAGTTACAGAAGTTCAACAAGCGACACTGACCCTTTTTACCATCCAGCCTTTTGTTTCTTCTTTCTCCTTTTACCTCCCATTTCACCTCTTAAATTGAATCACTGCATGCATCAGGTCTTATGCATCTTACACATTCATTAAATGGCCCTTTACCTTGTATTGCAGAAACCCACCACCACCATAACACCACACTCAGACGCCCTCCTGCGGAGCACTCCACCAAGATCTGCTCCAATCTCAATCCATGAACTTGGAGGTAAAGCTGTTGTAATAGTGCAACATCAATAACAATCCCTCATTGCTCAGGAAAACTGTGTGTTTGTAGACTACACTATTGTATATGTAAATGTGTAGTCAAGGTCAAGGAGCCTTTGGGTAATTTTTTCTGTTCCAGGTAAGTTTGGCTAATCTCGAGGTTTGTATAAAAGATGTCGTCATTGTCTCAGTGCTTGTATTTATTCTTTATTCTCTCAGCAATTAACTCATACTGAGTAACTATAGTGTTAATATAATTGATAGGAATGATGGCTAAATCTATGACCTAGGTTTTGGGGCTGGAATAATCCTTTAAGAAGAATCCCAAATGCTTTCCAGTTGTTTGCTAAAAACCATTTGACTTCTACTTATGTTTTAACTTATGTCTAGGCTTCATCTGTTTGCTGTGAGCCAGTACATGCTGAAAGGTGCTAGCCATGTACATGCACACACCTACACACACACACACACACACAGATGATGAGATAAGGCCCCAGTCCTGGACTACATTGTGAGGCCTTGTAGAGACAGGAGAGTTCCATTAGCTAAAGCAGCAGAGCATGGCCACTGCTGGCTCATCACTATCTGCCACCCTATCTAGTCACAATTCTAGAGAGAGGGAGAGGAAAAAGAGGTGGAGAGCAAGAGAGAGCGAGAGAGGATGAGGTGCATAGAAAATGAAAGTGAGAGAAGAAAACAGCAGTAAGACAAGTTCTGAGGAGAGAAAAGAAAAGGAGAGAAGAAGAGAAAAGAAAGGAAGACGGAAATAAATCAGTGAATATCACTTCACACATCATAGCCTATTTGGTCAGCAGATGATTAGTCAGCATACATGGTACAAAAGAGCTGAGGGACCAATATATTTACCATTAAAGCAGTGGTTTAATGTTTCACTGTGATTTACGAAGGTTTAAATAGCACATCATTCCCCAGTTACTCACCATATTGTTAACAATATATCAATGCTACTGCACCCTTATTGGAATCTAACTAGACATATAGAACAATTACTCATGACGCTACGGGGCTTATTCTCAGGATGCTCATCATGCTGGAGTTGATTAAGTTAGAGAATGTGTTTGCCTGACTGTTTGTCCATCTGCTTCTGAAACAATTAAGCACATGCCTTGGTTTTGTTTTCTCTCCTCTCCTCTCCTCTCCTCTCCTCTCCTCTCGTGTTTGGTATCCTCCCGGGAGCTAACTTCTCTACCTCCCTCCTCATTTCTCTCCCTCTCCTCCTCTCCTTTAATTCCCTGCCTGCGGAACACTGAGGAAAGTGCTGATGAACAATTAAACATGGTCCTTCCCCAGGGAGGCAAGGTCACTCAGTATGTGTGTGTGTGTGTGTGTGTGTGTGTGTGTATGGGTGGGTGGGTGTGGAGGTGTTGTGTGTGGGTGGTAAGTGCAACAAATGTGTGTGTGTGTGTGTGTGTGTAAGAGAGAGAGAGGGAGAGATAAAGAGAGGGAGAGACTTGGCAGAGATACAGATACATGCCAGACAGACGGTAAAAAGCTGAATAGAGATATACAGTTTGTGTAGGTGTTAGAGCACTAGTGTTGGGAATATTTTTTGTCCATAACACTGACCGGGCAATGAAAGATGCAGAACCAATAATTCATAATGTATGAAGTGTCATTGTAGAAGCATCAGTGGTTAATCACTGATTATTCTTGTGAGGATCATCATGCATCAGGAACACATGTATACACAATTGTTTCTTTGCCTTCTCAACTTACTCACATTTTTAATGACATGGATGCAAATGCAAATGCTTATTAAACATGTTTCAGCTTGAATTGAAGTTAACAGTGTTGAGACCAGCATGAACAATGCAGTCTTAAAGTCTGTAGTTTAATACTTTTAGTCATAATAGATTGATTTAGATTGAGATATATGAACAGCTATTTGATGAATTGCTGTGAAATTCTGTACAGATGTTCATGATCTCCAGAGGACAACTACTAGTGTCTCTGGAGGCCACATCACTTTTACCTCTTGTGCCTTCAGTAGGCTGACACTTTCGGCTTTTAGAGAAAGGTCTTGACAGCTATTCAACTTGCCATTAAATTTTATATAGACATTAATAGTCCCCAGATGATGAATCCTAATGACTTAGGAGATACCCTGACCTTTCCTCTAGCACCAAGTTTTTACTTAGACAGTGAAATATCTGAACATCTACTTGATGGACTGGTACAAATTTTTGTACAGGTACTCATGGTCACCAGAAAATGTACTCTAATGACTCTGGACTTTTGTGGGATAGCAGAAAGTACTTTTCTCATTCTATTGTGGAAATTGTGAGGTCACTATACACTGGATCAATTTACACACCCATAATACAGACACTCAAATAAAGTGGCAAAGCTTTAAGGGCGTTTGCATTCATTTTGGGAAATCATGGTTGGTGTCAACTGTAGGTTTTTTATACATAGTAGAAGTACAGTCACTTGACCTCATACTAACTGAGCATGTGTTTCATTTGCTGAAGACCAGGCCAGCAGCTCCTAAAATAAGCAAGTAGTTAAGATGATTGTAGTAGAGCTTGGCAGATGGAGATACAGGTGTTATCTGTGAGTTGTAGACATTACACTGTCACTGAAAGCAAATAATTTCTATCCAAATTTTAAACATAATAACTCATATACTTACAGTCAGGATCCAATATGTGAGCCATAACACGGCCTGTGTAGACAGCTGGATTTATTAAAACAGGAGCGTATCTGCTCCATTAGACGCACATGAGATTTTTTACAATGCTGCACCTCATGTTTTAAATCAAATGGCATCATTCAGTGCCAATGCAAAACATAATGCGACCTTTATGCAACAAAGGAGATGGTAAACAGTCAGAGTCTTTCCCAAAGAATGTGTTTGCCTGGATGTTCGTCAAAAACATTGAGCTGTCATTTGTTACATAGATAGCTTATAGCTGCTTTAAGCTTTTATTTATTTGTGCAATTAGTTTCAGTCCCCTAAAATTGGGACACAATGTATATAAAGGGCTACAATATCTTCACAATCTGTATGTGATATTGATGAACTGTGTAGATATTACATACCCTTAAAGTTTCAGTTAAACCTCATGGTCATTGGTTTCATGACAGATATAATGTGCTGGAGTACAGATCCAACAGATCACAAGCGTCACTACAGTGTACAGTTGTTTTTTGTGTATTTTGCCTCAGAGCTGCAGCAAGTTTTCTTCTCCAATTTATCACAGTAAGTGGAGTTTAAATATTTTTTTGTTCCATTAAAAATAGAAACAGATGGATTCATATTTAAAGACAGAAAAGCTGAATTTTGAAACCACATATGCAAACAATTTCTGCCATGGATATACATGTGCAAACACACACATGCACACATCAGCTCACTTATCAAATAAACAGTACTTATGACATCACTCAAAAACAGCGAGGAGACAATCATGACCATCTTGCGTTGCTGCTTACCGTCTCTCTCGGGATTCGTCAGCAGCAGGGGAGTAGGTGGAGTTCAAAGCCGAGTAAAAATAAAGAAACAAAATGTAAACTGGAGAACAGGGCATTCTGGCAGTTTCCTCTCAATCACAGTCTGGCGAAGCATTATTAGCTGTGTCTGTGTGTGGGAAATCATTAATTTTAGAAAAACAAAATATGTCAAGTTTATCCCTGGGGCCAGTGACTATTTCTGTGTGTTCAAGACAGGAAGTGTTGAATGCAATCATATCCTGAAGGCAATTTGTTATTTATTAATTTCCTCTCATGCATTTTATTTGAGCTGTGGGTTGAAGGGGGAGCTCTAATTTGTACACAAATACATGTTCTATTTACAGCCCAGGCAGGGTAATACAAAAAGAAATGCTTGGGGGAAGGAAAGACATTTAATATCACAGCTTTTTAAGTATATTAATTAATGGTATTTTAGTCTGTCACCTCAAATTTAGGATCACTTCACTAAATTTAATATCTACCACACTATTTTTATGCTTTTCATGGAGTCTCATATATTCCTTGACTTCACCAGCTGAATGTCAGCCCACCACCTCAATTTCAGCCTCAACAGTATTCATTCAGTTTCCTCTCTCCTTGGACACATCTTGCCCTCAACAAGACCCCTTCATCACTGCTGACAAGACAATGGTGACTGCCAACCAGAATGTCAAGAATTTAGTACAACTCTAAACCCACAGTGCAGCCACAGTGTGGTACTACAAATACAACATCAGACCTTTCCCCGCTGGACACTGTGTCCAGCTCCTCGCTCAAGTTTAGTCATCTCCTGTCTGGGCTGCTGCGACTCCCTCAGCGGCCACACTCCTTCCAGCCCCTACAACTCATCCAGAACGCTGCAGCATTCCGTGTCTTCAACCTCCCCAGACCCTCCCATGTTATCCCCCTCACACAGTCCCTCTCACTGGCTGCTTGTATTGAATACAAAATCCTGCTGCTGGCAAACAAGGCTGCAAAGGGATCCACACATTGCTCATCACAAGGCCACTGTCCAGGTCTACACACACACACACACACACACACACACACACACACACACACCAGCCTGCTCTGCTTTTCTGCCACCACTGGCCATTCCTATTCCTAGTCCAGCTGTGCTTCTAGTGGTTCCCACTGGATTTGTCCTTATGTCTCCCATCCTCTCCTACATTCTGCAACTTCTTCTCAACTATCCTGTCTGTCTTTATTTCATAACACTTTATTATAATTCTTGCCTCTTGATAGGATTTTGCAAATTCTACTGTTGCACCCCAATTAAGTTGCTCAGAATGAGAGCGTCAGTCAAATTAATGAAATGTAAATGTCAGTCTTTCTGCTTGCCGCTGTTTTCCATTCTCTCTCCTCTTATTCATGAATGTATAAGCGTGGCTGTGCTAAAAGTACATCTGAATATCAAAACCTGTGTTACATGAGCTCACTAAGCCTTCATGTTGATAATTGTATGCTTCCTAGCCTGAATGTGGCATATATGTGTGTCCCTGGGTGCGTGTATAGTTTTAAGTTGCTTGCATTAACCCTGTGAACCTCAGGCGTGGGGAGCCTACCTAAAGGCTTGTTAGGTAATGTGAAATGTGGTGCATGTGCATGGATCGGACACACATATCACAGCATGGGTTGAAGCGTTCTAAGGTGGCCATAAAACTATGGAGGGCAATAGCTTGATAGCTGCTGCCTGCACAATAACCTTTAGATGGTGTTGGCAGTGAGTTATTTGCTTCATAGAACCACCTGTTCCATTTGCAATTTCGTCTGCAAGACGTGACATTCTTTGTACTCCACAGCTTTTACTATAAACCTTTTTGTGACCAGTTTCATTTAGTCTTCCCCTTTTTAATCAGTTATGTGATAACCTTATTAAGCATGCCCCTGTATGTACTTACGTATGCACATTTTCTGCCATTCTAGCTGCATGATTCTATGGATGGCAGCATCTGTCTATTAGTCAGTCAGTTCAACACTCAATCCTGACTGAAAGTCTAAAAACTATACATCATGATACATGAGGAAGTGATCCCCTGACTTTTGATCTTAACTCCACCGGCAGTTTGACATTTTGGTCTTAGTGAAATGTCATCACAACTGTTAAATGGATCTACATGAAATTTGCTACATATAGTGATCCCCTAATTCATGTTTTAGCACCACCAGCTGGTCAGAGTTGAAGCATCTCAGCATCTGCTTGATGGATTGTCTCAAAATTTGTTCAGACGTTCATAGTTACCAAAGGAGGAGTTCTTATTACTTTGGCAATCCCCTTATGTGTTCTCCAGCACCACCATGAGGATGATAGCCTGGGGTTTTTAGTCAAGTGTCTTGACAAACATTGTAAAGACCACCACAAAATTTGTCAGACACATTTATGCTTCCCTCAAGATAAATAAATTGACTTTGTGATCCCTTAAGTTTGTTTATTCAGTTCGTCCAATACTTTGGTTTATGACTGAACACCTCCAGAGATAATGATGTTGTCTCTGCTCACCACTGGGTTTTGTGTTAAGTGTTAATTAGCTGATTTTAGCATGGTAACAGGTTAAACTAAGATGAACATGGTAAAAGCTATAGCATTGCCACTATGACCATGTTAGCACTTAGCTAAAAGCATCAGTGTTTCGCCTCACACTTAAGGCCTAGATCTTACAGACCCAGAGTAGACTGTGGCAGTCTATATGATTGGATTATACCTTTATCTGTGTGTGGTTTTATCTGTGGTGATCACAGAAAAATGATGAAAATGAAAAGAAAAAAAATTGCCGTCACTTTTTCCCTGCATAATATTTGCTATATTTTCTTGGCACTTTACTCCACTGCACTGAACTAAAATGAAACAATCACTAAGAGTAAATTGCTGATTTACATCTTGAAGAGTGTGTGATGTTTATGACCAAATACCTGCAAAACTGTTGATATGGCCCCAGCCTCAGCTGTACTTTGTATTTAGTGCTAATTAACAAATGTAAGTGGTGAATATTGTAAACATTATATGTTTCTCGCATCTTAAATTGCTGCAGTTCGTCTCAGAGATGGTTGTAGACTCTTTGTCTTGTTGGAAAGACGTAAAAGAGGACAAGGCTGTGAGCTCGTCTTCTTCCTTAAGTTTGAAAACCTTACCCTGTTGCCGAGCAGCAAAAAACAGCTCCACATCTCTCACTTTCCCCCCTGTCTATTTTCTTTCTGGGCTTGCATGTTTTCAGTAAGGGAGAAAAAAATATGATACAGATAAATGAGGAAAGAAATAAAGATAGAGACAGGTGTAGACAGAGAGATGGAGAGATGGATCGAAGATGGGGAGTGGGGTGAAAGGGGAAATGGAAAGATGGATAGAAAGATGGATGCATGATTAGGTGGGAGGGTGGGGGAGTTAGTGGCATCTATAAATAGGTGAATGAATGGATGCATGGTTGGTTGATGGCTGAATGAGTGGATGGATGGATGGATGGATGGATGGATGGAGATGAAAAGCCTTGAGGTAAGGAAAGATATTTAAAGATGAATGAATACAGAGCAGCTTCCTCTCTGCACCCAGCTCTCCCTCTTTTCTTTTTCCTGTTTTTGGTCTTTCTCACTCTATCATTGTATCTCTGTCTCTGTTATGCACTCTCTCCCTCTGTCTCTCTCTCTCTTCTCCTCTCTCTCTTATTCTGACCAGATGAGTAATAGCTGTGGTGCTGTGGCTTGACTGATTAATGCACTCTAAGAGCCCAGGGAGGTGGAGCACAACAAACAGACAGAGGAGGGAGAAAAAGGAGTGAGAGGAAAGATTGGAGAGAGAAGAATGAGAGTGAGTCAGGAAGAATGAGCACATGTGTGTGTGTGTGTGTATGTGTCTATCTGTGTGTGTGCGTGCGCATGCATGTGTGTGTGCATGTGTCATTCGAAAGCCACTGCATCAAGTGGTTTGATTCCCAGAGGGAGGTACCCTTCCCCTCATCAGTGGAAGTGTTCTCTCTTTTCCAGTTAAGAACAATCATGCTCACTCATACTGAATGACCAATCAGCTGGCAGTGAGATTCCTGTGAGGGAATAGAGGGAGAGACACAGAAAAAGACAAAGTGACAAAGGTGTTTATAAAAAAGAGGAGTGAGAGGAGAGGAGTGAAGGGGAAGTTTCTGTAGTTTTTCTCCCAGGTTGATGAGGTCCGAACCAACATTAGAAGTGATTGCAGGGTGAACGTCTCTCTCTGTTCCCCCTCTCTGTCACCTCTTCCTCTCCGTATCATTTTCTCCCCCTTTTCTCCATCTCCATCTCATCTCTGTTAGCTCTAATGGCTTTCTTCTTTCTTCTGTCTCTCTCCGCGCTCTGTCTCATCTTAATGATGCAGTAATGATGCGTCACGCAGAGAATCAGATCCCCCATTTGTTGATTGCTTTTCCTTTCAAACCATGGAAAGCAGGGCACCTCACCATGAGTTTTTAACATGAAATCCAGAACTCTAACCAATCAAACCTTAAGGGGTTAAGGTTAAACTAAGGATTAATGAGCCATCACCAAGATTTATACATCACCATTAGTTACCCTGTCCTAATCTCAGTTCCAGTCTGGAAATCCAGCATTTAAAGTTATTTCTGCTAAATCAAGGAAGTGTTTAAAGTTAAAAGCCACTCTGAATCACTTTACATGAAAATAGCATTATTTAAAGTCACATCCCTCACTGTGCAGATGTCTGGCTGCACAGTCCCTGTAGTGCAGCTACAAGCATGAGAACCCTCGTTTGCTAGTCTGTAGGGCAGTGAATCCCTGGTCTTTTCTACGACTTTAACACCACCTTTAAAATAGGTTTAGTTTCAGTTTCTGGATAATGTAACTAAACTTTGTTGGCTAATGTAACTAACTTACAAATATAAGTTGATGAGCACCACCAGGCAGTTATCTTTAGCATTTGTATTTCAATACTGCAAGATAAACTTACGAATCTCTCACGAAACGTCATGATTCATGATGTACAAATACATTTTGATTTGCACAGTCAAATGTAGTTTAACGTATCACGACCAATCTACTGAGGTGTTGATAGCAGTTTACATTAAGGCCCAGTTCAGTCTACACAAGTTCAGTCCAACTGTGACACAATGTTGTCATGGCCAATAAATTTCCAGCTTTGGGCCCTGATAGGAACATCAGGAATGACATGTACTGTGACATAACCGAAGAACAGCAATGGCTCTGACACCTGAAGTAAAGTCTAGCATGTCAGAGTTTTTTGCATTTTCCTGCTTGGTGTGACATCTTCTACAACATGTTCCTTCACACTGACCAGTAGGATGACAGAGCGCTATCTGGTATAAGCATAGCACTAGGGTTGTATCGTCAGCTGGTGGTTTAGCATTCTTTTGACAGCCCTGGCGACGATGATGATTGGTCAGGGTGAAACATCAACAACAATCATGCATTCTGATCACCTAAGACTTCCCTATTACATATTATTCATAAATCACACATATTACATAAATTTTACTCCTGCTCACAACAGCTCTAATTGGCTCTGATTGGCTGACTTTCTCCAATTTGTTTAAGAGAGCAATACCAGACCTTTAGTTTAGTGAGATTTTGACTTGAGGAGAGCATTTCAGAGCTCAGTTTAATTTTGATATAAACATTCAATTAACTCCTTGTAATGTGTTTACAGGAGTATGAGCTACAGTAGTGCTGCTCAGTGTTAAAAAAAAAAAAAAACATAAACAAGAACACCTGTTCAAACATATAAAATAATAATCTAATTAGTAAAAAAGAAGTGAAGCACAATGCACAGTAACCTTTGCCTGGATGGTAGCCTGTAAGCACTTAGTACTGCAACTTGAGGTGAGTGAGGAGGTAAGAGTTTAGTGTCTTGCTTGAGGCCACACTGACAGGATGATTGTTGATATACATGCTGGCAATTATGGAGAGTGGCTAGGGAGGAAAGGGAAAAACACACTTCAAAATAGCTTCAAGTAGAAAAACTATATTTTAATCAAACCCCAGCATGCCAAAACTGTGTGTGTGTGTGTGTGTGTGTGTGTGGTGGGGGGGGGGCTTCCAGCCAATACCTGCACCTGTGCCTCATTAACACACTTTGTATGCATTTACTGTACCTTCCTTTTTGAGTGAATTTTAGGAATCAAATGTGAATCTTTGATTAGGTGACTGTCATGGCTTCTACAGATAGCGGTGTCTTTATTCCTTCCCGCCTTTGTTTAATTGCTTCCCCCGTTTATCATCATGGCTAATTAAAACATCTAGAGAATCCAGGTTACAGTCTACATTAAATGAAATTAAAAGCTTTTTGTTTGTTTAAAAAAAGAACAAAACATGGGGGGTTTTAGAAGGGAATAATTCAGAGGAAATTGTCATCTAACATCAATTGCCTTTCATTTCCCGATTCTAAAATAGAAAAATAGTCTTTAGAGGGTAGCATGTCTACAACTTATTGGTGCTTTCATGGTGACATCTCACTTTGAGGTGGCAAGTGATGGATGGGGATAAAATAGAGTGAGGGAAATGTCAAAACTGTAATGTTGCACTGCGTGAAAAAGAATCACTGAAGTCAACTAGAAGGCAGTGTGTGAGTTTATGTGTGTGTGATTTTTTTTCCAACTGGCCCTACAGCCCCATAGTGGCTGAAGCAGCCATGGCACTGGTGTTTCTGAGCTCTGACATGCTTACCTTTCAACACAAACAGCAAGTGATTGGGAGTTGAAGCAGGATTTTTCTGCCATTCTTTTGAATTTGGTTTTTCTTTTGTTGCTTTCATTTTTCTTTATTCCTCTCGCTCATCGATCCAACACACCCCCACCACTCTGTCTTTCACCCTGTTTCATCAGAGGAGTCTGTTCCACATGTGCCGGTTTCACTCCGAGCACCCTTTAACTGATAACCGTCATTTTCTAACTTCACAGATCCATCACCACTCTGGCTACGTGTGACTATATGGCTTAGGTGTGTACAGTATGCAGTTTCAAAGGCTGTCGTGATATAACAGACCACTTGGTGGCACTGTGGTATTTGGAAATAGACAATAAGCTATTTTCTCTGTATTTTTCTCTCTTTTCCTTTTTTTGTTGTATTTTTAATGAAGGGGCACAAAATTAGAGTAAGGTGTGAGAAGGACGAGAAAAGCAAGGAGGTGAAGAAGACAGGAAAATTGAGGTGGGTGAGGAGGGATGAAACCTGGAGGAATGGGGTATTCTGGAAAAGGGGAGCTCTGAAACATCCAGAGACACACAAAGAGAGTAAGAAAGGGGAGACATCAGACATTTTGCAACATAGCTTAACCGTCATCTCCATGCCTAAGCCTCACTGCCTATTTTACAGTGCAAGGGATGCTGAAACCTAGGGTGATATAACATAACAGGAGCACATAACCATGACTACCCGCTTTCAAAATGCCAAGTCCCTAATAAGAGCATGCACTAAAGTTCCCTTTTATGGCAGATATTGCAGATATGCAGACGCAGTACCCTGCAATTAGCTGTCATTCCTTCTGTGTCTCAATTCCAAAGAGATTGAAAATGGTGATAAAGATCCTCCATTATTACTTATCACATTCATGATCAGTGAGCAAGATTTCATCAAAAAATGCTCAAATTAAACTTTTGCCTTTTTTAGTCTTGGGTTGGGTGCAGATATACACTTTTGTTCACTCACACAAGCTGTGGGAGCATGCAGCTCATACTAAAACCTGTTAACAGACATCAACACATGCAGCCACAGTATCCTTACATAGTCACAGAGCAGTTGGATGGAGCAATTAACTTCATGTGCTCAAGAAGTTTGGATTTATATTTCTTTACACACCTGAGGCCACCTGCCAAAAATAAATAACTAAATAAAAAAGTTGTAATAACTGGTTTATTTTTGGTCACATGGTCACAGAGCAACTTGTGAACAGAACGACATATTAACATAAAAGTTGTTATAGCCATATTTCTGTAAGCATCCACCAAACGTGGAGCAACATCATTCATTTGGAGTTGTGTAACAGATTAATTAAGTCAAATTCATTCTCTGTTTAGGTTGTGGGCTTATCAGAGCTTTTTCATTGAAAACGGCTTCCTGCTGCTGGAAACATGGTTGATGCGAATGGTGAGACTGAACTTGAAGGTACCTTTTGAAAGAAGAAATAATTCTTCAACTTACAAATTCATACGCAATCAGCCACACTCTTTCTTAATTCACTACACTCAGCACTGATCATGCTACAATGTTATTTTTTCTGGTGTGACCAGGAGCTCACGGTAGCTAATGCTAGCTAATGTTAGGAAACTTCAGCCCAAATCTGGCAAAACCTTAGTTTAGCCTAAAAACTTTAATGGTTGTAGCACCAAAGTAACATCGAAGCACACTGTACCTCACTAGGACACATTTGTTCCTTGCTTTTGGTGCATTCCTCTTGCTCTCAGTCAAGATTGAGTATATAAAAGGAAATTCAATATGCCATTATCCTGCAATTACCACTTGTGGCCACAAAGACTGCTGTAACTTATACCCTTTTCATCCTAATAGTAGGGCATGTATGCAGGTTTTTTGAACGTGGGTAAACTGGCTTAAAAAATGTGATTGACTTCTTTCCCATTGCCGGTAGATGGGTTTGCCTTTCTGTTTTTTTCTTTCCTGATTTTCTTTTCTGGTGCAGCATGGAGGCCAATGACTCCTCCTCCTCTCAGTTCAGATGAAGCTCTCTCACCTCACCTGTCTTGTCAGCGTTGCACACAAAGAACCAAATTGCTGTTGCATGTTGTTCCCATTAGACTGTACAAACTGTAAATGTGCTGGGCTATTTATGCACCAGTGTCCAGAACTTTGACAGGCTTCATAGCATTGTGCCAAAAAATGGTGGAAGGTATGTGCACCCAGGTGACATGTTTACATCACAACCAAAAAAATAACCATGCAGATTACAACCAGGAATGAATGCTGATTGTACCCTTTCCCACTGAAATGTTAGTGGGTGGTAGTGGTGGTTTTTGCAGAGTGTGAAAGGGCTATAGTCTCTCTTTAGTAAGTAAGTAAGTAATAACAAAGGTGCTAAAATCAGACATATGTCATCATTCAATCCATTATTTATATTAAAAAATAGATTCATGCAACATTTAAAGATCAGTGTGTAACATTTGCAGGGATTTATTAAGAGAAATTGAATACATTATACATAAATTTGCTTTATTGGTGTACTATTACCTAAACTAATAATTGTGTTTATATCTACATAGGGAGTGGGCCCTCTTCCGCAAAGCCCGCCATATTGTGCCGCCATATTTCTACAGTAGCCCAGAATGGACAAACCAAATACCTTTTATGTTTTTACATTTATGCTGCTGTATAAGAGAGACAAAGAAGACAAAGAGGAAGAGAGGGGAGAGTATCCACCATGATAAATGTGTATTATTGAGATAATTATGGTGAGAAACGACGAAGACAGTGTTTTTGACAGTTATGTTTGAGAAAGTGGGGTTATTTCCATGATCTGTAATGATTAATGTCCACAACCCAATCACGATTTGCTTGCTAAAACACTGACTAAAAATCATGTCAGCAATTTTGTAGTTCCTGCTTAAATTCCTTTAATCAACAAATCAAACCAAAAATATAGCAAATCATATTATCATTTATTTTAGCAATGCTAGTGCAAATTCAATCACTTCAGGCTGAAAAAAAGAAAAGAAAAATACATGGTCTAATGATCAATGGACCCTGTGGATGCCTAGACCCTCCTTTCTGCCTAACACTGGCTCTTCAGCAACAGTGTTTTTTCTTTTAGTGTAGAGTTGTCATAAGCTAGGAACAACAAAACAGATGTCACAGCGCACGAAAATAACAGACAAAACTCAAACACAGATACTGGTGTAGCCTTGGGCTAAATGTTGTTTCCAGAAAGACACCATCAAGATAAAAAACAAGTGTTGGGGCATGAACTTGACCAACTGAGAGGGAGGAGGGCAGGACAAGGACTTTGCTGACTCAAGACAAAAAGTTATGTACTGCAGCTTGTAGATTAATGATTGAAGATCCACAGTGGCCAAACCCACTAACTCTCTCTAGCTGTGGAGGACAGCTTGAGCTTTATTGTGCTCTTTAAAATAATACCTTCTATTGACAGATAATAGATAAAACTGTCAGATTATCCATAATATGTGGAGAAACATTTTCTAGTATATTTTGGAAAAGGGTGTATATTTTATAGGCTTGTTTCCCACAAAATGTTTTGTCACATAAACTGTATAAACCGGTGGTTCAAAAGATTGCATCTCTCATTGAGTTGAAATCAACAGACCTTTTTAACAGATGATAAACGACACAGATATGACACAGTAAAGCATGATGGCATGTCTATGTTTTATTGTTTTTATTATACATCATCACAGTATGAAGGTGCACTTATGGCAGCAGTTGGCATCTTTGTCCACAGTGCTCTTTAATAGGAATTGATTTGCAGTAAACTCTTTGCTTTTCATGTATTGAAAAGCCATGTGTAATTGCAAGGTGGGAGCTGGTAGAGAGTGATGGAAAACCTTTCTCTGACAACAATGCAGGAATGGAATATTGTAACAATGACCCCCATTTTTTTTTTTTTTTTTTTACAGCTTAACTGGTAAGTGCAGAAACCATTGTCTCAAATTTGAAACTTAAATTTGTGTTTGTAGTGCATGGGAGAGAATGTAGTATTAATACATAGTAATAAACACCTCAACTCAGATGAGACTTTGAACCCTTTTATGACCTTCACTGCTCGCTTGCAAAGCTGTGATTATTGCCATTAAATATGCATTCTTCAAACAATAACCTGCTACACAACCACATCTAGTATGTTTCGAGCAGCACCCATCTAATTTATCCCCCTCGATACACCAATTACATATAAAACACTGATGAATCACATTAGGGCAACGTACACTGGAGCATTAATCATGTGTTAGGCAATCAGAGATAATTTATGGCTTCTCCTGTGTTTCTAAATGATCTCTCTCCTGTCCCTGATTGATCCATTATTTGGTCGTAAGCAGAAACATGTTTGCCACATCAATCAAATGATTAATCGCAAATAATTGCCTTGACAGCTGAACATAATATACTATGTGTGGCGGGGGGTTGTGAGGGGTGCAGTAAAAACGAGAGGGGGCTTGGTGTTTCTGTAATTCACTCTTGACTCTCACCCACAAACACGCCACACTAACACTACTAACGCTAGGTACTCTCTCCTTTGAGCTCATTTCTCTTTGTGGTGTTACAACATCAGAGATAAAGACTCAAGTTTTTTAAAGATGCATTAATCAATAAATCAATATTTTTGCATTAATAATCGATTAAAAGACCATGTGTAATGTGAAAAGGATCGGCCATAGTGATAGAGCCCGCTGAGAATTATCACCTGGCTCTACAGACCATTGTAGCGTCTTTCAAGTTGGTGTTTTGGTTTCGTGGCCTGCAACTATGATGCTCTTATGGGCCCAATCACAGCTCTCATTAACCATGTTTCCAGCAGCAGCAGGCAGCAGTACTCCAGCCAAAAAGCACTGATCAATGCTGCCAACTATTTTCAATAGAAAAGCAGCTAAAGCCTGCTCAAAGTGACACTAGATGTCGCTAATTACATTACGTATCAATTTGCATATCCATGACGAAGCATTGTGTATTTTTAAATCATCATTTTGACCATAAAACAAAGGAATTCGCTGGACAAACAACGTAGATTACTCACTGATCATTATGTATACACATTCACAGCTTTGCATTCCTGTCTGGCTCAGCTCTGGCCGACTGGATGTGCTGCTAAATGTAAATGACTCCTTATATCTCTTTGTAGTTGTACTGGTTATAATTTTGTAGTAGATTTGAGTCTGTCTGTGGCTGTTTTGTGACTCTCCTGTCATTTTGTGTCTTTGTCGTGAGTATGTGTCTCTTATAGTTAAATTTTGCATGTGGGGGGCCCCTTACCCATTGGGCCATGGGGTCTGTGCCTGATTAGAAATCCATCCATGACTATCCACTGGCCAGCTCCCTAACAGCAGGCAGACACAGTCACCAACCAGAGCATATAGCATTTAGTGAGTGAAAGGAGAGTGAGTATTAGACATTGTGTCCAGAAACACAACAGATAAATATAACGCTGTATAAGCTGGATGTTAATAGGTTGTTTTCAACTTTGTATGGTTATAATTTGACAATATTGTGTTCACAACTTTTCTAAGTCAACAAAAAAGTTTTAATAAAGCCAGTGTAAGCTAGCTGCACGACATCAATTAACTGGTGTAGACTGGAGACCAAAACAGAGCTAAAACATAAGTGGACATTGAACTTATATTTGCATGGCGGTCAGAGACAAGTCTTCATTAGGATGATAATGTTGTCCATGTTTGTTAAAAGATTAAATAAGAAGATATTTGCTAACAGGTTAGCTTTAACTGCTTAATTAGCCAGGGATATGGTGGCTGTGTATTCCTCAGCTTGTTTTGATGTTTTTCTGCCCTCTAAAGGCCAAAAATTGATTAATGCAACTTGAAGACCGTTCCTTCGTCTTATTGTGGGAGAGGCTGACAGTGCGATTCCTGCCTCTTCCCTGCCTGCCCTCTCACTGCTTTAACTGCCTCACAGCAAACACGAACAATCTTCATTCCTCTTTTCTTCTGCTTTTTTGTCTGTTGTCTCTCCCCTTTCTCCTGCCTCCTCGTTCCTTTTCTTCACCTGCATGCTTGCCCTCTTTCCATCTTCTATCCATTCATGTCTGTCAGGCAATTACCACCTCCATTCCTCCTCTCCATTGATTTTCCCCTCTCCCTCTGTTCATCTCTTCCCTCTTCCATCTCCTCTCTCTCACACATCCATCCTCACTTTATGCCTTACTTTCTCGGGGCTTTTCCATCCTGTCACTTGTCTGTGTCTTTTGTGGGGGTCTGTGTACACAATAAGCAACTTGGCTCTGCTGCTCCTGTCTTTTCGATCTCCCCCTATTTTCCAGTTTCCGTTTTTTCGCCTCCCAATAGCCCTCCCACCTGTGCATCCGCCGAGCCCCACCCTACCCTGTGTCTACTGCGAGGTCTCCGGTAGACATTAGCTGTCTCCATTCTGCCTGACTGAGCTAAATTATTCCACAATAAGTCACTGGGCTAATTCACTGGCATAATCACCTCATGCATTTGAAATTTAAATGATTTCATGAGCGCCTGTACCGCTCCCTCATTAAAGAATCCCTCTCAAGACTCAAACAAGCAGGTAGGGGCGCAAAGGAAGGCACAGTACAACTTTCACCTGTGGGTGCACGTTTCTAATGGCATCATGTAATAAGTCTGAGAGGTGTGTGTATGCATGTGTATCTGTATGTGTGTGTCCTCATTTGCTGTTGAGCCAAATGAGGGGATGTATTTGAAACTGACAAGCATGTGTATTCCCAGCATCACCGCCCACCAATCGATCAGTACACTTCATGATTAACTGTCATTGGCTTAAGCATGGTTGACTTTTGACCTTCAAGGTCAGAGTGTAGCTGCATTATAAAGACGTGCCTTCAGTGGCAGACACCCCACAGACCTCCTGGTGACAGCTTGACTGGACGGAGACTCGAGGGAGATGTAGCATTGATTGGTGTGTCGATGTGGCACCCAGAAAGCAGGAGACTGGCGCGTGTGCACACACACACACACAAATCCAGATACACGCAAAGCGGACACACTTTTGGATCCAAAAATGCTAGATGGAAGGAAATCACAGAGGACTGGAAGTCAATTTAGCAGCTGTGGAATCATTTACATGTGAGTGTTTATAGGAGAGGTGAGCAGAGGGGAACCAGCCAGTGATGGACACAACCAAGAAACCTCCAAAAATACACAGGCAGGTTTTACAAGCACACAACACATTTACACACACACTGTCTGCACCAGCTAAACCATTAGCCTGAACAGAAATCTATTTTGGGGATAGATATCAAATTTCTGAACATCAACCAGACAGTCAGAGAGAATGAAGCCACCAGAGATGGGTTAATGGGTTGAAAGTAGATTTGGACATGTCGCCTCCAGATACATAGTGGTACTGAATTTAACCCGTTTATATCCTTATTTGTCAAAACAAAAAATGTTTTTGCATAGTGGAAGATCTTTCATCAACAAACCTTAAGGCTAATAAACACAATTTAATATTTTTTCTCATATTCTTTTTCATGCAGATGAATAGATAAACAAATTTAGTAATTTATGTTTATACATTTAATATTACAAGTGTCTTCTTCAATTTAAGCCATTAAGCATGGTTCTGTGATATTTACATTATAAGTATTATATTAGATTGTAGATACCAATTTCCCCCCAATTATGACCCTTTGAAAACCCACTTGCAGGCACTGAACTGTATATAATTACACATCAGCTGTGACAACCACTGAATACATAAAGCTCAAAGTACAAATGACTTTTTAAAGAAAACGGTGACAGAAACTTTTGATTATATATGTGTTTTTATTCCAGAAATCACTTACTGTATATTTATGTTGGTACTTGCTGGTTGAACTGTAACTGTATTGTGTTGACTTTTCATTGATGCAAAGGAGTATTGTGTGTTTTTGTATAAGTGACGTGGTGTTAAGAAAGTGAAACCCCTTTGTGTTAGTATGTGGCAGTGAGAGGTTCTATGAAATGTACTGGGAGGAAGGAGAGTTTTACATGTTCTCTCTGTGCCTGTGTGGGTACTCCGCCTTCCTCCCTCAGTCCAAAGACATGCACATAAGGTTAATTGGTGATGATAAATTGCCCATAGGTGTGAATGTGAGTGTGAATGGTTGTTTGTCTGTTGGCCCTGCAATGGACTGGAGATCTGTCCAGGGTGTGCCCTGCCTCTCGCCCAGTGTCAGGTGGGATAGGCTCCAGCAGTATAGATAATGGATGGATGGATGGATTGAAACCTTAAGAGGCCAGGCCCTTCCTAATGTCATCAGTGTTTCCACTGAGCCATCTATCTGGATTACACTCAAGCATCACCCTTCTGGTGAATTTCACAAGATAAAAGGTTTCAAGAGAAGACAAGTATTACATATACATACACAACACTCAGTAATAGGATGATGTGAGGTGTGAGCAGAGAGACTTCCCTTAACATCTGAATGTTCCACTGGTTTTTGTGACCATTTGCAGTATGTGCATTTGTGATTACATCGAGGAGCAGAAGCAGCAGACTGTACAAATCTGCAAGGATGTCTCTCAACAGGCCCCAGATGACCCAACCCTCATGTTGCAGGTCATCATCAGAGACAACATTTGGGTCTATGGGTACCATCTAGAGACTTAACAGCAGTCTTTGGAGTGGAAGAGACTACAGTCTCCAAGACCAAGAGGGTGCATCAAGTTCGACATTTTCTTCAACATTGTTGTGCACCATGAATGTAGCCCCCAGGGTCAGACTGGGTCAGTCTGTCAACACCAAGTTCTACTGCACCGTTCTGAGGCATCTGAGTGAGGACATTCAGCACAAACGACTGTGAACTGTGGTGCTATCGCAATTGGGTTCCCCATCATGACAACATGACCTCTCCTTGAAATTCAAGCTGAGCGGTAGCTGTTTTGATACAGTGGAGGAGATACATCACACGATGCAGATGGTGCTTGACACTCTTAAAGAACAGGACTTCCTGAGCTGTATGAAATAAGCTAAGATAGACTTTATTTATCCCACTTGTGGGAAATTCACATGTTACAGCAGCAAGAAACAAGGGTGATCAAAATAGAAAAATAAAAAAAAAATATTATATAAGAAAGGCACATAAGTAACAAAGTTAAAGTGCAGCAGTCAGCATTAGAAAAACTCTCTGTAATAAATAGAAAATGTGCAGTTGTGAAATGTGCAGTGGTAATATAGGAGAAATGGTGATAATCATTGAGGTAGATGAAATGATGTGCAAAATAAAGTGACCAGAACTTACATACAGCTCACTTACATACAGCTTGTATGTATTTGTTTGGTGTACAAAACGTACAGAGTTTCTTAAGAAATACTGTGTGCACTATACAACACCACCTAAAACAGAGAGCAAGGATGGAAGAATTCCCACAAGAAGATTTACTGTATATCAGACTTTCTGCACAAGTTACAAACAATCACAAAGGACTCACTGACAAAGAAATGTAAGATTTGAGGAATTCCAAATTTATTCAAAGCCCCAACTGACTCTGTCCACTGTAGATTTTGTAGTCGTGTGTAAGAGTTATGTGATTGTTAGGTCCTGGCAACCAAGGCATAATGCATTTAAGCAGTATGAATACATAGGTATAAAATGCAGACATTACTAGCTTTCTGTGAATTCACTGGTGTATATCTGTGTGGATTTCATTTCACACTTCTAATTGCATCTAATTGGACTACAGTACATTGTGGACACTGGATGCTGTTATATATGGATAAATGAGTTTTATATTTTTCTCAAAAGATAACACTTGATTCACTACTACTAGATTAAATAATGAATTAAATATATAATACTTTTATTTAATAACTGTCATAATCACCGCTGCATAACATCACACTGCAATTAAAATCCCATTAATTAAAATGTAGTTCATAAAATTCTCAGTGCAAAGCATAAACTATTGGAATAACAGGCTCCGTGCGCAGACACAAATGTGTGTATCTGTGGGTATTTTACAGCAGCCTGGTGCTGGATGTGAATGTGTTAATCATGGTACCCACAATGGGCTGTTGTGTGTAATGGCATGGCGCTTACGAATTAGAGACCGCAGATGGAACGCACACTCAGTGTCTGTCCTGCTGCCTTCAGAACACCACAGGGGTTTAATCAACTGAATGAGAAGGTCTTCACACAGTGTAAAGTCAGTTGTGGCTGACTGATAATGGTAAGAATCATTCATTAATCTACAGCACTGCACAGACCACTTTCCATATCATTCTTGCTATTTTTGCATTGAATTATTTTTAAGACCCATTTTAGTCAACAGTGAATAAAATTCAGTGATTATGTTTCTATCCTGTTTTCAAATTCCTTTGCTGAATGGGAAAAGAGTCTTATCATTGAGTGCTTAAACCTGGATACTGTACAGGTATGATTTATTTAATCACAAATAGTTTGCAGCTCAAAGTGCAAATATATCCAAATTATACCAGTGCAATGTGGAAAGTAAAGATGCAGAAAACCTCTCAGTGAAAACCTGACAACCTGTGTCAAGTAATTACACTTCAGAATAGAATCATGATGGTTTGTGCAAAGCAAACAAGAACTGGGAGCTTCCTGTTTATCAAGCAATCCTGTGCCACAACAAAAATGATAGATTTAGTGTACATGGGTTTTGATAACAAGTTGACTATAAAACCTGACTATGTGCCAGCTAATTATCCTTGGACCCTAACAGCAGCAGGAAGTATGTAAGGAACTAAAATCTAAAAAATGAGCTGTTCCGACTCCACAATAACAAACACATGAGACATGTTATATCAGTTACTCTAAATTCATATATAGTTTTTATATTTTGCACTAGATAAAAAGGCTGATTATAAACCCTTATATTATGTTTTATTTCATCACACAAAGCATTTATATTGAACTAATGTTCTGATTAATTGGTTTCATTTTTTATTTCCTGGCATACTCTGTATGATAACTGTTACTAAGAGAAAGCCTCCCAAGCTCTTTGGTAACCATGTTACCATGAAGAAATCTGAGTACTTTCTTCAAGTTTTCCCAATGTTTATGTGTAAAGGAACATAATGCAAATGTTACCATAGTGTTTTCAGCACTTTGAGTTGTTTTTTGTTTGTTTTTCACACATAAAGTTAATTTACCATTTAACATTAATTGGGCACCATCTGTTTGCTTGCTTGTGTTTTGTTTCAGTTGTTAGCTTTAAATATTTGTACTGTGTTTTACAAACAGTAATGTTCTACTGTGCAGTAATTTCTGTACTTGCAAAGGGAGTTTGTTCTACACATCTATGAATATTTTCTAGCTTGCTTATTGGATTAAAGGGCCATAGTCAATAGCTGTACTGCTTTAAATTACACATTCCTGTTACTCTGTCAGTGATCAAGGGCAGTTTTTTATCCATTCCCATGAATGAACATGACATTTATTCAAATATTTTGTAATTCTATATTATTCATAAATTTTTATTAGCTTTTGTGGAGCACAACCATACTCAGCCTTGCAGTCATCCAGCTATTGGCACATAATAGATCTGTCCACTGCACTTCCTACAATAATAATTGCTGACCTGAGGATCCTCTCCTGCCCTGATTCTCTGACTGAAATCATATCTGTATCTGCCAATCTGAACAAGTTTAAGTTTCCAGACTTCCCTGTATTTATTATTTAAGCAGCTAAAACCACTTGGTGAAGGTCAGAGAAACATCAGGGTAATGTGGTAACTTTTGCTGCTAGTTTGGGTAACTACAGTAGAACTTCTTCCAAAGACTACTGTCAGTGTACCCGCACTCCCATGCCACTGTAGCTGGCATCTTTCAGTAGCAAGTGGGCATCACTGAGTAAGATAAGTAGGAAATTAAACTTTGCACTGATCTCAGAGGATATAAAAAAAGGCCCTGACTTATGTTCCTAAAAGAAATCATGTGACAGCCCTCATGTAAACAAAAGAAAATTGTGTAGCCATGCCATTTTTCTGTTCCACCTCCAACCTCATTCAATGCACACACAATAATTTCCATACAATCCCTGAGTGAATTTGGCCCTAGAGAGTTGATGGCTTAATGCTTTTCTTCTGAAACTGTCACCAGATTTCTGGTCATCTGAGTGACAGCATGCGTCAGAAGTATTGTCATTCCAACCTATTAGTCTGTCAAGACTCAAAGGCAGTTGTTTCATCCTTTACACCATTATCCATGAAAAACAGAGGCAGCTTTGCAGATAATCCATTTTGTTCTGTGGCACGGTTCATATAGCTGAATATACACATTGAAGCATAGGGAAAGGTGTAAAATTAATGTCAATATAAAATAAACTGCACCACTTCTTTATCACACGTTGCATGGGAGAGGGGGGTGGATTTACTGTATGTTAGAGGGGCATTTTACCCCTGCATTCTTTATGCTACATTGTTGTGAGCTTATTTTAATGACATCTGTAACAGTACATCACGTAAATGACTGCAATTCAGATTGAATGGCCACATCCACAAGCACATTGGCACGCATCTAAAGGCAGTGAGATTACAAAATCACTTGCATGTTCACAGAGAAAGACAACCATGGGAAACACAAAAAGCAAGGCAACAAGAGGAAACAAACAAACAAACATCGACTCACTGGCATGCAACCGTCACCACTGAAGCTTGCTGAAACTGAGTGACGTGTTTACCTTTTTTGTTCTTTCCTCGATACTCAAATTGCTCCATGGATGGAAACAGTAAGAGCTCCCCAAAGCACAGAGGCTGAATATGTGCATTTTTATTTTCCATAACCATCACTCCTGACAGGCAGGAACACACCTACTTCAGGGGGCTTTTTAGGAGATGTGTTTTATACAGTAGGTCGTGTCAAGTCTGGCCCACCTTGTTGCATTTGATAGGCAAAAAGCAGATGTAAAACACAAAATAGTGGCAAGTTCTTTTGTTGCTGGTTATGTTTCTTTCCCTTCTGTTCATAGTTTAAAGGTTAGCTTTGTGTTACCTTTAATTTTCACTCAGTCACATTTTGAACTAAACACTTTTCTCTTTTTCCTGTTTCATATCAAATGTGAGGCTTTCTTAGTCAAAAATAAAATACAATTTTACATCAATTTTACAGTTATTACATCAACTGTATCTGGGGCCTTGCAGAGAAACTTTTCATGGAGTCAACTTTTCTTGCCCAGTCGTATGCAACCTTGATGAACTTTTACAGGCAAACACTGACTGAAGGGCATCAGAAGTTATTAAAGGCTGTCGTCGGCATGGTTAAAGGGGAATTTTGATTTGGGAAAAAAAAAGTGACTGAAGTCCCTGAGAGAAGAGGAGAGGGGAATAAGAGGAGGAGGAGAAGAGAAGGGTGAGAGGAACAGACTGATTTGCGAAACCCTACAGCAGCCCTCAAGCTAAAATCCATAACTGTTCTGCTCCATGCTTGGCTGTCATAGCTCTGCAGTCAGTCACTCATCCAGCCGCAGACATCCACACACACACACACACACACACACACACACACGTGCATGGGTGGCTGCTACATACAGTACACCCGCACTCAACGACAAACCTGCAGAATGCAATTATGGTAACAGACACAAAGTCACATTTGCAAAAATGTAATGAAAAGCAAAGTTAATAAAGAAAACCATCATGCCAAAAAATTAGAGAGAGTACTGAACACACACTGAACCATCTCTCACAGACAGCAACGCATGTGCATTAATAAATACTGTATAATGGGACTAAATACACAAATAATATGCAAGCATGCACATGTTTAGAAACATAATTGAACATTTTTTGTGTAAACATTAACAAGAACAATACTGAACTGATGCGCAAATTTAAAAGTTATTTTGACTGACTTTGTGTTTATATCTATATATATATATATATATATATATATGTGTGTGTGTGTGTGTGTGTGTGTGTGTTGCTGGTCAGTTTCCTGTCACTCTCTGTGCCATAGTCTGGTAGTGGCCTTCCAAACGCCTCAGGCCATGCCTCCAGCCAGGTAAAGTTAAAAGTCCTCACCATGACAACTGCAGCAGCAGCCCACTCTTCTATCTTATCACCGTGGCGACCTCCCCAGATTCTGATTTCTTTCACGTAAAAAAAAGACATCATCAGCACCTGTCGGACACGGGGCAGCAGCAATCAAAGAATGTTTGGGTTTATATTCATGTCTTAGTGCGGGAGTATGTTTGTATGAGATAGACTGTTAGGGAAGGGGAGAGTTTACTTTCATGCACTGAATGAGTCAGATGACAGGTAAACTACTTACCGCATACCAAATCAGAGAGAAGTTTGAAGAGAAAACTGAGGACATGTGCAGCATTCAAATGACTGTTCGTTTTCCAAACAGCAGAGAAATTCAGGAGATGGAGTGATTAAAGGATGAAGGAAGAGGGGATGAAAGGAAGGAAGAGAGCTTGTCAGATCAAGGGGATGCTATGATTGGATAATGAGGCATTAGAAGTCAACATGAGTGCGATTTTAGCGCTTAGAGTGTGTACAACACATTCAATTTTCACACTCTGTTCCCATTGAAAGACGGAATTATAGAAACACAGCAAAGATTCACACCTAAATGGGACACCATATGTCATGACTTGCGCGTGCACTGTTCTTTTCAGTTCACACAAATAACAAACACTGGTACTACTGAACAGAAAAACACTTTCTAACTAGGGCTGCAAATAATGATCATTTTCATTATTGAACAACTTGTCTATTATTCTTTGATTAATTCTTCAGTCTGTAAAATACCAGAAAATAGTGAAAATGAGAATCACTGTTTCTCAGTGATTCTCATTTTCAAATTGCTTGTTTAGCCACAGCACTTAGTTGTTTTCAGTGAAAAAGCTCTAAAAACCGACTGTACACAAACTGCTCAGCACCAAACAGCAGACAGACACAGCAGAGACGCCTGCTGATGGACATAAGGGAGCATTTAGCAGCTAAAGGGCCAGTTATTTCCTACAGGAGTTGGTAGAGACCAAAAGACTACACAATATTAACATGCCAAACACAACCAAACATGAGGTATAGGAGGACAAAAATTAGCACTGAGTGCCAAAATAGCTTGTTTGATCCTGTGATACATGTAGTGAAGACTCAAGGCCCGTGGGCCAAATCCACTTCACTTTAAGTGCTCCATGAGAGCTTCAAATGCTTTTTGTTACCTGTGTAATGAAAGCATCTAGCCACTGTAACAACCATTTCGTACCGTGGTTTTTCAGTCAGTGATGAGGTTTGGAAAAAATGTAAATAGTTCCTGAATGTCCAAGAAAAGAAAAGTTGATGCAGAGGAAAGGTAATTTAATGAGAGATGGGCAAGCGAATACATGTTTGTGTTTAATGGAGACAAGCTGGTATGTCTTGCTACGAGGCAGTGGCAGTGTCCAAGGAATACCATTTACATGGACACTTAGACACCAAGCATGGAGTATGCTAAACTTAGCTGCCAAGAAAAGCAACAGAAGGTCCAAGAATTAAAAAGCAAATATGTTTGCAAAAGTTACAGCAAAAAATGATGCAGCGGTGAAAGCCAGCTTTACTGTTGGCTGAAGAAATCGACCGAGTTTCAAAGTGTTTTTCAGAAGGTACATTTTTAAAGTAGTGTATGCTGAATGTACGCGAGCAGCTGCGCCCTGACCAGAGACAAACAGAGTCTGGGAACCAGCAGAAAATCTGTCTGAAGAAGCGTGCAGGTCTCTGACTTTTTCATTAGCCGCTGACAAAAGCACTGACAATACTGATACAGTGCATTTTGAAGACAGACGTCTGTCAGTGAGGAACTCTTGAATGGGACCGCCATGCACGGGATGACAAGGGAAAGGGACATCTTCAGTGAGGTGGAATAGTCCGTACGTTAAATGAAATTACCCTGGGAGAAGTTGGTTGGGCGTATTACCGATGGCGAGCCTGTCATGTGTGGTGAGAGAACTGGCTTGGTTGGACTGGTAAAAGAGAAAAAAAGCAACTGCCACACACCTTGATAAATTACCTTTCAAAGCTAGTTATTAATTAAGTTATTGTTAAAACTAATAATATGTAGAGGCAATTATGTAATATGAGAGAGAAGATACATTTATATAGTCTTACAGTCAAAACTGACCCTTTGAGGTCAACCACAATGCTGGTGTGGCCCAGGATGAAACTGAGTGTGACACCCCTGATGTTGTGTGTCGTACACTGTGGGACAACCAACACAGCTCACCACATGTCAACAAAATGACATCTCTTTGTCTAGTTTCACATTCTATGGCCACAAGTAAAAATTCTAAATCACAAATGATCACGTCATCCTCCAAACATGTGTCAGTATGTACAGTGGCTTCAGAAAGTATTCAGACGTAGAAGTATTCAGTTTTTGGCTGCATTCATCCTTCCTCCAATTCTGACCAGTCACTCTGTTGCTGCCACTGAGAAGCAGCCCCACAGCATGATGCAGCCACCACCACGCTACACTATATGGATGACATTAGCCAGGTGATGAGGAGTGCCTGGTGTTGCCAATTTTTGTCTCATCAGAGAATTTTCTTCCTCTCAAAGTCCTTTAAATGCCATTTGGTAAACCCCAAGTAGGCTGTCATATGCCTTTTACTCAAAGTGGCTTCCATCTAACCATTCTACCATAAAGGCCTGACTGACAGAGTGCAGCTGAAATGATCATGAGTGTAGACTGATAGCAATTTCATCCATTTACAATTAAATCTATAAAACAATAACATGTGCAACGATGTGAAGGGCTATCAATACTTTCTCAAGCTACAGTATATCACTAAGCAAATGCATTACTGTACATAGCATTTGACACTTAATCTGACTAACTACAGTTAGGGTCAGTTAGGGTACAAAACTAGGCCTATACAAGTGCTGTTTTTAAATGACTTTTTAAACTGGGAATAAGGTTAAGGAGTTTTCACATCATGATTGGTTTTGGGGGTCTTTTTTTAGTGAGTACATAAGTAAGTAAGTGATCATGGGTGCTGCTGATGTTGCAGGTGCTGGCCAGCTGAACAGTCAAGTCAGTTCCTAGTCCCCCCCCCCCCATCACACATCTACCTCATTCAGGTCATGAAAGATAGCAAGGTGTGACTGGCCGACACCCAACTTGTACTCCGTCTGCCAATTTACAGCAATAATGTATAACTCGGTTGCACTTACTCTGTACTATACATTCATACTGTGTAACAAGACAACTTACAGCTTGATTTTAAGTGGTGTATTATTTATTAAATGTGGTCAAACCATCAAACTCATTAGAGGGGGCTTGTGGTAGCACAGCAAGAAGCTGTGTCACTGTAGCTTCCCTGCTGGAAAGAAATCACTCAGAAACTAAATGTTGTTTACTTTTCAGCTGCTGGAAGGTGCAAGCAAAGGTTTAGTAACCAGACATTGAAAAACATGAGTTTCGTGTTCCACTTCAGTTCAGCCCATTCAGTGCAACTTGACTACTTCTACAAAGTATAGGCTGCAGAGGCTCAGAAAAGAGAGAGTGAGGAATGGGGGGGGGGGGGGAGCTGGAAGATGATAACTACCACAGGAGCCAGATCATACCTTTTATGCTGATGTAAACAGGAATAATGAATGAAGCTGTTTTGGGTGCAGAAAACACACAGGCCCAGTCATTCAGCTTCCGTTCAGCTGTAATGAGAAGAACAACAACTATGCCTGCAAAAACATAACAAAACTAGTATTCTTGGCTCCCGTTAAACAAGCGTCCCCTCCCATAGGCCCTTGATGTTACAGCAGCAACATCTGACACACCCACTGCCTGCCACCAATTTCAAATTATTTACCACTACAAATGCAATCTCTGTCACTGATTGTCATTTCACCACAGCCCAACAAGAAATTAAATGGAAATGTCAAATGGTAAACAATCGCTGAACAATGCTAACACACTCCCTTACACACACACACATTCAGTACAGTATAACCTCATGCATGGCACCCTCATGCAATATGAATTTCCATTTGTTTAGCTCACTTGGCGCTGTGTCCCAGGAGAAGTTTTGAGCGGCTAATGTTTTATTGATGGAAGGCTTGAATTCACCTGGACTCTGCAGTTTCCTTTGACACAAGCGTGCCTCCTGGACAGATATGCAACAGTGGGATACATTTTTTTGTTTAACAGGAGCAAGGAGGGGGCGCCTGATTCCTATTGCTCAGGGTAAATGTATTTGTCTCCGCTTGAAAGAATGCAGTTATTGCTTATTTATTTCTCTATTTTCTCTATCTTTGTGTATTTCTCGCCTCCCTCTTTCGGCCCTCTGGCACCTGCAGTCATTTTTACCTGCATTCTGTTTCTCTATCGCCCCAACCTTTTCCCTGCACCTCTATCTCTCTCCCTCTGTCTCCAGCAGCCATGCATGCAACCCAGCATTGGGATATTGCTTTTCTAATCTTGCTGACAGGGGACAGTATTTATGTATTGTTTTTCAATATCCATTTCTCGTGCTCTCATGGGCCCTGGTTTCACTCGGACACAAAAGCACGGCACAAACACACATGCTCCTCTCCCCATCCCTCCTGACACCTGTGTGTTTTTAAGATGCTCACTTTTTTTGGAGCAAATAAGGGACAGGGAGTGAGGTATACAGACTCCATGAAATGAAAGTTTGGGTGAAATAACAAACCTTTTTTGGGAGTAAAGCCAGGAGCACCGGTAGAGGCAGTTCACATGGAGGAGCAAGGCTTTAACAACAACATGATTGGAGCTTGGAGACTAGTCCGGGGGCCTTGTATACAGACAGCACCGGCCTCCTGCTCTGTACTGTGGGGAAGGAACTTCTCCTTGGTATTCAACAGCTCTCTGCTTCCAGGGTTTGGGTTTCTTTAAAGCCTCTCTCTCACACTGCCCCCCCACCCCACCCCACCACCCTTCTGTCTGTCTTTCTCGCTGCTGCCGAAGGCCATTGTAAGTCCTCTCACAGTGTCTGTCAGTACAGTTCACCAGTGTCCCCCTAGACCTCTCACCCCTCTCTCCCTCTCTCTCTCTCTTCCCTCCCCACCCCTCCTTTCAGTCCCTTGGGCTCTGACCCTGGCCAAATGTCTGACAGCTCACTAAACAGAATGGCCTCGTGATCAGCATGGAGATAAACATACGTGCACACACATACACACACGTACGCAGACGCTGAATAAGGCAACCAGACTTAGAGTATGTGTAGTGGTTAGCAATCTTTGGGTGTTTGCTGCAGTGTATTTTCTGTGATTAGGTGCTTTTGAGTTCAGAGTAGTTCTCTCAAGCTGCAACACTTGGCAGGTTATTGATCCGACAGAGACACATATTGTTTCTGAAAGACAGGAAGTGTTATGAATGATATCGCTCTGTGTGCTTGTGTGTGTGTGTGTGTGTGTGTGTGTGTGCATATGTGTGTTTGTCCTTGATCAGTGTTCTGTGTATCTGATGCCACTGTGTAAACAACACAAGCTCCTCCCAGACAAAATGCTTTTTTGTCTCACACACACACATAAATGAACACACACACACAAACAGGCGCATACAGCAGGCACAAACTAAATGATCCATAAACAATGATTTATGAGATGAGGGGGGAATGTCAGAAGTAGGATGTGAAATATTCAGCAGTCATTCCATATTCAAGGCAGACTTAGAGGTGCATGGATCCGCTGCAAAGCAGCAGGTTATACACACACTGATGCACTCTATCACCCTGGAGATCGAAGCGTGCATGTTGGCTTGTCAAACACTGGCTGTGAGGAAAGGCTCATATGTTACCGCTGCATTATAGGCAGCGTCATCAGTTTTTACACAAGTTTAATCATCCTTGTCCAGGCCCGTGTAGGTTATGTGGGTTTTGAGGCAAAATAAGTGACAAGCAAATCTCACACATGCATACAAAAACACACAAGGAAGTAAACAAACAAAAAGTAGTGCAAGTGCCGAACATATGCAACAGCACACACACACACACACAGACACACACAGAGTGGCACACATGCTCAGCTACGTTATCTGATGAAATTGAAGTGAAGGCTGGTAACCATGTTTTTAAAATGCATTAAGTATTGAAGAGTTGGCTTCTCTCTCTGGGATTAGAGGCCTTCCACAATCTTTTACCTTTATATGCTCAACTGCCAAGACTGATTTTCACTACAGCTCTACAAGATTGACTTGACAAAGACACACCAGCACACACACATACATATACTACAGACACACTTTCACTGCCCTTTGCCTGTATTCCACCCCCTCCCCGCGTATCATGCTTGCTTAAGACTCATTTTTTAATTGTGCTAGTCACTAGGGATAGCAAAGTCTCAACAACTATTGGATGGATCTCCATAAAAACTTCCACAAATCTTCATGGTTGCTAGAGGATGAATTCTACTGACTTTTCCTTATTAAGTTGACATTTGTGGTTTTAAGTGAAATGTCTCAATAACTATAGAACGACTTAACCATGGAATCTGGTACCAACATTAATGTTCCCCACAGGATCAATTATAACAACTCTGGCTGATCTGATGATGATGCTAGATGGCATTTGTCCAATACTTTGGTCTATGACCTAATTATAATGATAATAATTATTATAATAATATAGTAATATTATTATTATTTGAACACAGAGTCAACTGATATTTACATGATGCAGTGTAGCGATGGTGTGGCTGTGTTGACCGGTGTCCCACCAGCATCCCAGACATGTGTAGAGTTGTGAGGACCAAGTTAATCCCACTTGCATCTTTAACTATTATTATTATTATTATTATTATTATTATTATTGCACATTTCAAAACCTTACATTACAAAACAGGCAAAGTACTTACAGTAGTAAATTAAAATCTAATTAAAATCACAAAATCATTAGATTTTAAATACAGATAAAAGCAGTTCAACGTAGAATGAAACAAGAGACAGTCTGAAATACAAGCAAAAACGGGGGCAAAACTAGCATAACATTTCCATCAGCTGTACTTTGTTGTTAGAGCTAATTAGCATGCTAATATGCTAAACAGGGAGTGTGGCTATACGCTCTTCACACATGCAGATTCTAATACTAAAGGCCAGACAGGCTGCAAGTGTTCTCTCATGTGCAGGAGAAATAACCTGGAAACAACCAATCACGCTTGTTTTAATTCCCTCGTGAGACAGAAGCACTGCAGCCATTTTCTGCCCCAACTCAGCTGTGTAAGAAAACCTCAAATAAATGGGGAAAAAGCTAATGGCTCATGATGTAACTTTAACAAGTTAACAGGAATGCAAACATGCCTGCAAGCTTCAGGCTCACAAAGAGAGGCAAGAGAGAGGCCTGCTGCTTCTGAGCCCATGTGTGCAAATATAGAGTCTTGTAAAACTAGATTTCCATTATTTTCTATACAAAAGTCACCATAAGTTTTGTTCTGGAGTTTAGTCAAAGTTGTGCATAGACCATGACTTATAGACCATGAATGCAACAAGAAACAGCACAGCTCTGCAGCAAGCCAGCCAAAAGGCCAGGTTCAGGTTAGCTACTGTATTGCTCTGACTGTGGTTGTCAGGAGAACCTGTGGCCTTTGGTCAGTATGAACACAGATTCAGTCTCCAAACAGTGGGCTGGGGTGTGTGAAAGTCATTCATCACACTCTGTAATGCACTGTTAAACAGCAAAATGACTACAGCAAGTTCTCTACCAGACCTGTTGTATTTGTTTTAATGGCATTATATTGCTCTCTTTGACCGGCTGAAAACAATTAGCATTCTTTCTTGTTGTTCTTCCTCTTATAATAAATGTAATGGTATCAATTTATTTTTTAGAGCAATTTTCCCTAATTTTCTATTAATATCAAAATAAGTATCAATGAAAACAAGCAAGTAATGATTGTTCCTTAATAAACCCAAAGAGTCCCCTGTTTGTCTAATTTAATGGTCTGTCTGAGCTTAAATGCATACACTAACAGTCTATTGTCAAGTGTATTGGAAGAGCTGTAAGTGAAAGTGATGTGTTGACTGTGGACGTGCCAGGTAATCTGAATTCATGGCCAGTAAGAGGAGATCCATCACAAAGCTAGAGAGTGAAAAGCATTAGTGTGACTCAGCATCTCAGTGCTACGCTGCACGCATGTACACACATAAACATAATGCAGGATGAATGCCATAAAGTAACCTGTCAAACTTGATGCAAAAACGTGGCCTTCAAGCTCACGTGTGCAGAGCATGTGGACCAGCATCTTTCATGTGTAAACACATGTTCTCAGTGGAAAAAAAAGAAAGCCAGCAAATTCTCCCACAGGTTCCACTGGACCAGCTGCCTTCTGTCTGTTCTGAGAGTGACCACTGCTACTCAAAGAGGTGCAAGAAAAGGGGATCAGATATCTGTTTGGTAAAAGTGGATCAGGGACTAATCTTAACAGAGTGTCCCATAATAAATGCAATAAAATGTATGTCATATTTAAAATCTATGAGGCTGGCTTAGAGGATAACTGGTATTTTTTAACTTGGGTATCCAATGGGCAGAGGACATTTTGTCATACTTGTTTTGCTTCTGACAGGCCCAGACTGATGTATAAGTGTCTGACAACATTATGGATAGGATTCCTACAAGCGCTGTAGTGGATGTACCTGCCCATTGGATTGCAGCTGCTGTTTGCAGTAGCTGGGTCCACTGTTCTTGCTCAAAACTGTGCTGATTCCAAAGATTTTTGTCCTTCATGTACACTCCAAAACATGGGGAAATAAGGACCTGATGAACTGTTTGACTATCCATCCATCCATCATCTATACTGCTTATTCTTACGGTCGCAGGGGGCTGGAGTCTATCCCAGCTGACATTGGGTGAGAGGCGGAGTACACCCTGGACAGATCACCAGTCCATATAGAGACACACAACCATTCACACTAACAGGCAATTTAGAGTCACTGATTAACCTGACCTGCATGTCTTTGGATGGTGGGAAGACTCTTTGACTACATTTAAGAAATTCATTATGTTAGTTCAGCACAGTCATATCAATTATTTTTTATATACAGTATTATGCACCCTAAATAATAAAACATTCCAGATTCAAACACAACTGATATGTAAATTATTTGCAGTGCATAATCAGGACACACTAAAGTTGCTAAATATATCATTTTGCTCTGCTAAATTTTATAAAGGTTAACAGCTAGTTTGTAAAGCCTGTGGCTTTATGTTTTGATTTCATAACAAGGTATGAATCTTTAAATATCATATATTTGTGTATTAAATTAAATTTAAAAAACACATATAAATATGCAGACCCACTCCCTGACTGTAATTTCTCCATGTCTTTAAATTCTCGCTGGTTTACTGTTTACCCTTTGATTAATTACAGAAATTATTAATAAAAGGATGGCTCTGCTTTGGGGAAGCAGGTTCCCATTTTTCTACCAATGCCACTGTAAAGTTTGTTAAGTTTGCTAATTGGTCACCAGAGATATCTCCAGCGCTGAATGTGTCTGAAGGTCTCCGCTGTTTCTTTGCCAAACCAGATTCAGCCCATGTTTATTATTATATTGTAATTATGATGTTGACACAATTAGCTGATATGCTGCCATTTCCATGAAGAGGAATTCACAAGTACCAGTCAGTTATTTAAAGATTCCACAGTCAACTGTGCTCAGTTCATCACATGCAGCCATAGTGTGATATGACTTTTCATGCTTAGCATTCGAGGCGTCCTGTGGAGTCAGAGTGGGTCAGATGTGTCCAACATAAATGCTTAAGCTGATCTGTAGAAATTCTTCTAAAACCTTGATCTGATATCTGCCTCCACATCTCTTCATTAAATTAAGTGTTGTTTGGGGGTTGGGGGGGGTCAGGAGAGGGAGGGTGGGTGGGGGTGGTCCTGGTTTTGTTGTTGTCAGTCCTGACCTGTACAGCCACCTCTCCCCTTTTTCCTCAAGTACTGCCGAGGGGAAGGACAGACAGGGGTTGGCCAAGGCAGCTACAGGGGTGCTCAGACAATCGCTACTAAGCCAGTATCCACCAAGACGATTAAAATTGTTCATGGTGCCTAAAACCACCAATTCACATGTCTCTGATTCAGAAGCTGCTGTAATGCTGCAGGGCAGTTCAAAACTTTTAGATAAATCCTATGTATGAACTTTCAAGTTTCACAGGATGTATTAGACAGGTAACGTATAAATAATATGAAGTGTATTTAATGTACAATTTTATTAAGTTTATTACAGTATATTTTAAAGTTTAATTGGCACAACAGAGAGTCACACCAGTGTGAATATGTCAGAGTCATGATTGCAGACAGCTACAAGACCTAAATTCATGGTTTTTGCTGTATTGTATATTGATTGACTTGGCACCTGAATGGACGTTATCAATTAGTCATGTGTCCTGGATGAATTTCTCTACTGAATGCATGGAGACATAACCAATATCAGTCCTATTATTGCAATGCCTGGTAAGACAGCAAACAAGTGGAAGCCCAAACTAACAAAGCATTACTGGCATAACTGAATTTCAAATGGATCCAAAGCTTAAAAAAGATGGTTTGGAGCACAGTTATCAAATACCATGACATCAGTATTTCAGTGTGAGTAATACACACTATTAGTACAATGAACAGCTTAGTGTAGTACTTTGCAAATTGTCCTCAGGCTGGAAAGAGATGAGCAGTGTATCCTGAACTGTTTAACAAAGCTCCGGGTTCAGGAAGCCCCTAAATGTGCAATATCTTTGTTGTGTGTTACCTCCATGCGAGTCGAGTTCAGTTTCCAGGATACAGGTTACACCAGATCTGAATGGTTCCAGTGCACTGCATCTACTGTATATTTTTACAGAAGCCTTGAGGGGAAATGCAAAAAACTAAGCTACACTGCTAACTGACACTTATGTAGACAGTAACCTACGCAGTATTCAGTGAGTTTGCAACACCGAATTAGGGTCGTATTGCTTTTGCAACCAGTGGCAGTGTGTGTTTATGTCAGTAATGTACAGCAGGCATGAGTGGGCAGGGGAAGGCAACTAGCTAGAATGAGCTGCAGTTTGGAGGCTTGGAGCCGAACGTACAACACTACAGATTTGTATCAACCTCAAAAATGAATTTGTGCAAATTACTGTGTTCTAGTATTTTGCCTAGCGCTGGATGTTGGAAGGGGTTTGGATTCAAATGAAGAGAGACATTTAATTTGAAGAGTTGCAAAGAAGAGAGAGAGGAAGAGGAGATGCAGCTGTAGCAGGATTTGATGTGAAGCCAGCAGATGCAACACATGTGGCTCCAGAGACAGAGGCCCTTTACCACTTTACTGCTGTTCAGCACTGAACTTGTTTTTTAAAATCCCCCACACAGATTTCATTAAAACATACATAGCACTGAAATAAACACAATGGCACATTTTCACAGTGGAGATGGGCAGGAAAGAAAATGGCAATTTTCCACAGACAAACATTGTCTTTCTTTTTTTTTAAAGGGAAGCTGTGATACCATGACAGAGACAAACATTGCATATGTACTGCCCTCTGGCTTCCATTCACCCCATCCACCCTTTCATCCATCCTTCATATTCCCTCAATACCACAGAGAGCGGGCATTCTCAATTAATCCTCAACAGGCATGAATTATTAAGACGTTTAGAGTCAACCCCTGTGTTGCCTCAACATGTTGTGATCCTGACATGAGCTCAGCTTTACAAACCTGAATTAAAAATGTCAGAAGTTGACCTTAATAAAACAGGGTGGGATATTAACTCGTAACCCCTCAGGTACGTATTGTGAGTGTGCTGCACGAGGTCATATCTTATTGATGACAGGGAGGAGTTACTGTGTCTTAGAATAGCTCTGAAGTAACTAACCCTAACTCTGTGTCAGAAACACAGTTCAACATTATGATTTCTATCTGTATGAACCGCTGTAGCATAGCATAAGCTTGTAATGTACAGACTTGTAGTCTGTGAAATGGCCAAGAAAGAGACCACAGAATTCACAGAAAAGGCCCACTTTTACACTCCCCTTTTTTTTTTTTTAAATTACTGTGTGAAACATTAATATGAATGTTATAATAAACAGAATAAGACTCAGGAGGAGGAAGCCGTTTCCTTTGGCAAAGCACTCAATATTTTGCAGAGTTATTGAAGAAGATGAAGAAAGATGAGAGGGAACACAAAAATAAAATGATGTTGTAGTGATATACAGCATTTTCTGGTTCAAAGCCAGGATGTACTCCAGCTTGTTTACATTCCAGTTAGTTGAGTTACTACTGTGAGCTTCTGCCAAACTCATAAAAGAAAGACGTTGATGTCTAGAAGGATTTCTTTGCAAAAGCTATAGATTAGTTGTATAAACTTCTATAACATGGCTTACTCTGCAGCCAGTCATAAAGTTAGAATAAATAAAAAAAAATACTTGTGAGAGGTTTATTCACAACTACCACAACTTTAGCATCTTGTCATTCTGTCACATGCTCAGACGTTATCTAGTAATATTTTGCTGTTTCCTTTTGGGGGCTTTTTTCAGCAGAGCATGAAGAGAAGGTCCCCCTACTCAGAGTCTCAACTCCCTGGTTCTCAACAGTTTTCCATCACCAGCACACAATCCATCAAATTTCACATCATCCATCCGTCTGCAACCCTGTTGCCTTCATCCCTCAACCCCTGACCTCCATCCCTAATCCCTTACCACCATCTCTCCATCCCATTCATCCCTCCCTCCAGACCCTCAATCCATCCTTCATCATCTTGGCTCACCTCCATCCATATCGTGCAATAAAATATGCTAATCCATGTCTATATAGGTTTGGTCTGTTAGTGATGCAGCATCTAGTGGTCATGTGAGAGGTCATTGGTGTTTCACTCAATACCCCAAAATGACAGGTTTACCTTGAAGTTACAAAGCTGGCAATTATCTAATTATGACAGGAGCAACAGAGGAAGTCAGATGATGTTGCTATATAGTGACAAAGTCTGTGTGAGGAGGAAGTTGAGGTTGATGAATGAGTCGGCATAACATTGGACTTTTACATGTGAGATCTATGCTTGTTTCCTATTTCTAACCTCTACTCAGAATGGTTTGTTATTCATTCATTCATTATCTATACCACTTATCCATTAAGAAAAGCCCTGGGCAAACCGGGGCTCGAACCCGGAACCTTCTTCTTGTGAGGCTAACCATGTCACCATGATCATGTTTGCCGAAGGTTTTCTAACTTAAGTATAAGTATTTATTTTAACACAAACCATGAACAGTAAAACCTAACCAAGTTGTCTTTGTGCCTAAGCATAATCAAACCTGTACCATAGCATTTTGTTAATTAGTCAATTACTTATCTGTGGCATATGTCCTAATTCAGTATGTCTGTGAAGGTTCTCAGTCATCCAGGTCATGGTAGTCTTAAGCGCTGAAGTTGAAGGCAACTGGACTTCTTTTAGGCTCTTGAAGACATTTCACCTCTCATCCAAAAGGCTTCTTCAGTTCTGAACTAGTTGGGGAGTCCCAGGTATTTAACTTCTGGGGGTGGTTATGGGAGTCATTGACCCACCCGGTCGTTATGCGAGTAGTTAGGGTCACATGAGCCCAGGTATGACTCGTTAGTGGGTCGTTGCCCCACTCTGACATCATGTGAGTTGTTAGGGTCACATGTCTCAATGGGGGTTAAGTCTTCTGGGTAAGGATCTCGGGACTGCATTGGGGTGGATGAAAGGTGTTGTAAGCCACCACCTCTGTTAAGAGATGGATGTTTCAACTTCAGCACTTAAGATGCTAATTCAGGAAACATTCCTCCAGGTCATAGTAACAAACAAACTATATTGTTGTTCAGGTTGGAGGGCTTGTTGGTTAACTAGTGTGCTTTAGAGGTCCTAGTGAATTTTTTACCTTTAGGCTGAGGCAGGTTAGCTGTTTCCACCTGTTTTTGCATTCTTTATACTAGGCTAACCAGCTGCTGGCCATACCTTCATATTGAACAGACAGACACACTGAACTATTCCTTTAAGCAAAATTACAAAAGAGCTGCACAGACAGATGGGGCCTGGGATTAGAACAAGAAGCAACAAGTGAGGTGCTTATCACATGGCATCTCAATCCGTGGCAAATTCAAACAAAAACAGTTTTGCATTGCTTCCAAATCACCAGGATTTATTATTCATTATTTTTTTATATAATTCCAGATGCTACATAATAAAATGAGTTGATGGTTATTTGCTTTTGCCCATTACAGAGAGGGTGATGCCCAATTTCTAGTCAGTTTTACGGCAATGGCATGAACAGAAACAAACTCACAACTGCTTTAATAAGCTGCTTACAAGCCCTTTACATTAATACATTAATATACCACATGCAATATTAAACAACAGCATGTAACAGTTGGATTGAGAGTAAAAAGGAGCACTGTAGTAAAGAGAAATTACTTTTTAGTAAATAATTTAAAAAAAATGAATATTGTACTTTTGTATTGAAGTTCAGGATTGCCAATTGAAATGGGTGTAAGTGAAAAGTTAATCATGTCAGTAATTAGAGATGGTGAAGGGCAGTCACTGACAATGTTGGTCACACAGTGTGAATTGATTTGGCTCAATTATGGAGTTGTTTAGCAAACAGCTTTGGGAGGAAGCCTTGTGTTTTATGCCAGCTTGTCACCCATTTCTAAAAACAGACTGAGGGTGTCACGGCAGAAACTCTAATTAAAGATGAATACCTTCTGCTCCCTTTAGTCAGATTTTTGGGAACTGGATGGTAATGTCAAAGTCCAATGTCATAAATTACTGTCGGCAACAGAAGGAAAACAGTAACAAATATAAGTGTTGTTCTCCCCTCCCTCAAACTTTCTCAACTTCCTTTCTTTTCTCCCTCCCCTAGCGTTCCATCTTTGTCTCTCAGTAAGGGGTATATTGTTAAATATTGATTGCTGGAGAGATTGGGGGGTTTAGAGGGAGAGAGAAAGAGAGACAAAGAGGCAGAGAGGGAGGGAGACAGCTAGCCTGCAGCCAACATGGAAAGGAGCAGCCTTCTGTCTGGGCCTAGCCACAGATGTTTGCAACAGAGCACCATTGCAAATAGAGAAAGCTCTCTACAAGTCACACACACATGCACATGTGCACACACACACACACACACACATGGCTGCAGCCTCCAAACAGTGTGAGAGCGATAGTGAATCAGTCTCTTTCACATTAGGCTATAATTGGCAGGAGGCTGGACGAGGCTATCACTTATCTTGTCACTGAGCAATTGTTATGGGTAATGGAAGCGGTGTGCATGTGTGTGTGGATGTGTGTGAGCATGTCTGCACATTTGTGTGTGTATTTGTGTTGATGTCAGTGTGTGTGTGTGTGTATGTTTCCCTGAGTGTTTGTGTGTCACTCCAGGCAGCAGATGGAGCTCCATGCTAATTGGGTGGAGATCAGTGGGGGAGCTAGGAGCAGACTGACCCGGGGCTGGGCTGCTGCTCTTGGGCTTGGCTCGCTCCCACCCCTGGCTCGACGGCTGGTTCTGTGGCTGCTGGTACCAGGCTGTTTTCCATCACTTCATCTGTCCATCCATCCATGGATAACCCCTTCTGACCAATAACCTAAATGACCCGCTTGTTTGTTCATTTGTACTTTTCCCTCTTTCTGTCGTTCACTTGTTTCTTTTAGCCTTACATCTCACCATCTTTAAACTTTCCTTTCTGTGGTGTCACTACATGGAAATCTAAAACCTTTGGAATAGCCTTTTCAGTACTACTTTTAAGTGCTGTGAATTTTCCTTTGGGATCAGTAAAGTCTTATCCTAAAGCAGTCTGATTAATGCTGAATTAATAAGTCAGAGTGTGTGATTCCCTCTTTACTTGTACCTAATTTGGAAGAATACATGTCAAAACATTCCCACTGTCTCAAATCATATCATTAGAAATTGAATAATGTTTGGTTTCAAACAAGTGGTTCACAAAACCAGCATTTTTGAAACCTCAATTTAGAATCTGAGGAATTGCAAAGAGCATTTAATCTATTTCATTTCACAGATAATGACAATAATAATAATGACAATAATTAATAATACAAATGATGATAATTAGTACTGCAAGCTGAAAAAAATAGTTTTTTCAACCCCAGTTCACAACATGACATCATTGCACATGGACGAACATGGCTGTCAATAATAAAATATTAACTGAACATCTCCTCAGCATTAAGAAATCAGGGAGTAAGCAAGACATTATTGTGAGCCAGTGGCTCACAACTCTTCTCTACCATGGGCAACACGAACAGGTTGGGGAAATAGCATCATGCATAATATACAACAAATGCATGGTATTTGCACTTTTGCCAGGAGCAGTATACCTGATGGCACACAACTACTACACAGTACTTGGAGGAATGAAAGCACTGATTTGTATACTACAAAATCTATCTCACACAGTGTCTGGCTTTTACTTTATTTTATTTTTCACCCTCAGTTTGAGTGCTTGTGCAAGAAATTCTGTGTGCAGTTGTTTGCCCTGTCCATCTTTATTTACTCATACAGTAATTCTTCCCAGTCTGTGAGTACAGTTCACATTTGGAAACAGTTGTTTTTGTTGACAGACTTTCATATGGCTTCCCACATCATCCTACCTACTTATTTTGCGTTTAATAATCCCACAGAAACAGAATTATTCAACTCTGGCATTTTGCACTCATGGTTTCCCCTCCCTCATGGTGGGAGTTCACGGCTGGGGGCTCTTATGTGTATGTGTGTATGTGGGTGGGTGTGGGTGGTTGTGGTGCTGTGGTACGTCTGAGTACTCTGTTATTATTTGATGGCACCCAGTGTGCATTTATCCATTATTCATGCCATGCAGAAGGGGCACCTTTGGGCCAAGGCTTTGGCCAAAGCATGCCTGAACCCTTCATTACATCTCTAGGCTAGTGTGTGTGTGTGTGTGTGTACATGTGTGCCGTGTGTGTTTCACTCCAGAAGAGACTCATTTCCTGATTCTGCCAATACCAAGCTGGTCACAGTGACACTAGCAGAAAATCACAGAGTGCAAGAGAGCAGCTGGGAAAATAGTAAGAGTGTGTCTGAGTGTGTGTGTGTGTGTATGTGCTATATGTCTGGAGGCCAGAGCTGGAATTTTTTTCAGTCAATGAAGAGGGATTTGAACATACACTCACTGCCTCGGTCCCTCACAGGCTTCTCTTCTCAGCTGTCTCCAAACAGCGCCATGAAAACACTGGCATGATATGCACAGAAAATATTTCATCTGTCATTTTTTGGAGACACTGGGATAGAGACTTCATCTGAGAGACAAACACAGCTTCATGTTCTTATAAGATTAGCTCAGCATGGTGCAATGCTACTGTGAAATCATATAAAAGCTGACTGACTTGACATTAAAAGCACACACGCGGCACAATGCAACACATTCCCATCTTAATGAGCGATCTAATCTGATAATCAGTCTTTAAAATATTTTCTTTTGGACATATCCAAAACTATGGCCTCCAAAAAGCACATCCTCACTGTTTTCCAAATCAACATCTTTCAATTCTACATTATGCATTCACGGGGCTTCCAGCTAAAGTGTGATGTGAATATAACTGGGTTGCTTTGCGTAACCTCGAGGGGAATAAGGGTACAACTTAAATTTTAACAATGTCATTTCTATTCCTCTGCAGAGAATTATAATGACTTTGACTATGGATTACCTGTACTCAAGGGACACTGTGAGATCTGGAGTCTTTTTTGCGTAAATATCTGATATTACTTAAAAGATAACCTGTTGCTGTCAGTGTGTATTTGCTCCTCCATGCATTCACTGAGGAGATGAAGGGTGAGGGGCAGGGATCAATAACAGATCTTATACCTGAAGTTTACTCAGCTTTTGAATTTCAGTATGATTCTGAAGATGAAATAGATGTGCACCATAATTGCTTAACTTGAAACCTCAATTATTGTATACTCCCTTGAGGATGTGCACAAGGACAGCTTTGAATATCGCAGACATTTAGTTGTACTTAATATACAGCTTTCTAGTCTCCTGTGAGTATGCTTGGAGGAGCAGTTGGTGCCCCTGTAGCGTAGGGGACACATGGAGTCACAGCAAGGAAGCTTGGAAATCAGTCCCATTGTAAGTTGTTCTATGTCTTGATTAGATTTTTAGATTTTTATTTGAATCAACATTATGTAACTATTCTACCTTATAATACCTTAAAATTACAGCTTCAGAGTCATGTTGATGGTACACTTACTTGCAGTTGGGAGAATGGTGTCTCTGTCATTCCTATGTAATTTTGTATGTAACTTTGGTGAATGGGAGAAGTGTGTAATGGAGTGATAGAAAGACTTAAAAGACTTAAAAGTAATTAAAAACCAGCGATCAGTTATGATACCCTGTGAAGACACAATTCTAAATATCAATTCTAAATATCAATTCTAGAGTTTGGTGTGTTTCTCATAGTTCTGGATGGGATTTAAACTTTGCGAAATCACTGGAAGTGGTCTGTCTAACCCTTCACCCTTGAGTAGAAGTACAGTAGATGTGATGATATCAAAACTACGGGAATATTATAATCTATATAAAATCAGTTACAGCAGGGTGGACTAGCCAAAAGAGGGTACTAGTGCATACCTGTAGTTCACATTACAACAGCCCACTTGATGAGGTTACATTAAAATCATGGATAGTTTTACTATAATGTGTTTAATGTGTTTCATCTCAAGGCGTCCTTCAGGGCCATGGATAGTTTTACTTTAACTTATTTAATGGGTTGATTTTGTATTCAGGACCATTGGCATGTGTTGATTTTAATGCTTAGCTTCTGCAAGCTGATACAGTGGCAGCCCTCCCATGTTTGATCCACCACAGGATTCGGACTGCACATAAACAAGCAGAACACACATTAATGCACATACACATGAACACAAGAGACGAAAATTATGCATACCAACACAAACAAAAATACACTCACAAAGCAAACTCACGCAACAAATAAACATGCTTCATATGCATATGCCATACAGTCATTCACATGCATGCATACTGACACACAAGTGAGCACACATTTTTGAACATGTCAGCAGAATCTGGCAGGACAGACAGGAGACATATGTAGGTAACAGACTGTGAAGCACCATCTGACAATAACACACACACACACACACACACTCAAACGCAGCACCAACTAACAAGAGCACGTACAAAGTGCCATTCAAACACATCTGTCTCTACTTAAGTGAAGTGCAGCAACGATATGTGGCAATGTGTGCGACCAATTTGCTTCAAGTTCATTGTCTCATCTTTTTATATATAACTAGCTCATATAAAGTACATATACACATGGAATTAAATTAAGTGCAGCAGTACTCGGAGTGTTTCCCCCTCCCTTTACTTAAGTTCATTTATATTCTGCTTTTGCATTAAAATGATAATAATGACAAATACTTACATTTTTATTCACTTACATCTGCATAAGACCATAACACACAAGGTTGGGGTCAACTCACTTTGAATACCGCTAATTTAAAATATAAATGAAAACCTCATTACTTCTATCACAACAATCCTTCATTTTCACTAATTTGATTATAGATTAGCTATGTGAACCATTTTAGAATTAATGTGACGCCTACTGTTTGCCTCTAGAAATATATATGTTTTTTCAGTTAGATCTGTTACAATTCATTCTTTTACTGATAAATCTCAGAACAAAAGAGCATTTTATGTTACTTCAGCAACTTACTTACTCTTTCTGAATGTTATCAGTGCCTCGGCTCCATCTGTTTACATACCACTGGGGGGTGTCACAGGTATGTGTGCATGTGTGTATCTGTTTATGTGCCATGGATTGTACAACGAGCTCATCTGGTGGCAATGTGTCAGTGCCATTGACCCCTGTGTTCCCCATCTGGTTGGTACACACACTCAGCCAGCAGTGACAGCTGTTCAATCAGGGGACCATCACACACAACAGACATACCCACACACACAAAGCATGACGCACAATCAAAATACTGACTCCAGCGTACATACTGACACACACAAACACACACACACACACACACACACACACAATCATGCACACATGAGAAATTTACACACAGAGTGTGAAAATGGATTCCATTACTCTAACAAGCTTTGCATATTTTAATCATATTCCAGTGTTGCTGAGGCGGCCTGTAAGATTACAGTCAAGACAGATTTCTCTAATACAAATTGAAAAATCAGTGCCTACAATGTTATATTATTTCACAGGATAGGGCAAAAAATCTGCTTGGAAAATGTTGCACCCTGCATAGATAAAGCAGCTTGGGCCACAGAGGTAACCTAATCACAGCTGTCTTTTTATCTATTATTGAACAGAGAAGGGAAGAGGGGGGGCAGGAGCAGCAAAAGGTGGGTGGCTACAAAGCAGACAGGTAAAGGCAACTATCATAACTGTGTTCATTTTCAGTGGAAAAGTTAAATCTGTGTGTCATGTTGTGCACTGAATTATTGAAGGGCAGACTTTGTGCACTGACGCAGATAGGTCCTGCACCAGGCACCCGGGCCCAAATGAGGATCCTTACACACACACACACACACACACACACACACACACACACACATACATTCCCCACACATGGACACCCCTGCCCCAAAGGTCTACACCTGCCTTATAAAATATACAAACCCCCCTCAAGGCAGAAAAGTTTGAAATATTAACTCTATCAACAGGACTGTGTCCTGGAGATGGGGGGGTTGTTAATGTCATGTGAAGACCTTCCAACTCAGATTTTGGGCTTATGGTTTAAAGCAAGAGTTCCCAACTATTGCTTACTGCAAAGGGGGTCACGTGATGAATAATAAAATAAGAACTAAGAGAGAAAAAAAATGTTTTTGCTTCACAAATTCTGTTTATTTTTCCTGACATTTTCTCTGAGCTTTTCTTTTTTCCTTGTGACAGTTTGACCTCCTCAGGCCTCTATAAATGCTTGAAATAAAGTGCAGTTCAGTTACTCTTTGGTTGAATTACTTGCCACTCATAGATGTATGTAACCTGTGCCTGGTGTGGTGAGTGTTGCTTCACAGTTATATGGGCATTCCTATTAAACATGCTATGTTTAACCATGGGGAGTGCAGTCATCCTGTGGTTCTGGAGGGACATTTTCTGAAGTCTGAGAAAATAACTACAATGATCATCAAAACTATGTCAGCTTAGGTTTGACATTGACATTTACCAAACAGGAAGAGTCTAAAAAAATGATACTACTGAGTTGCATTATGGGAAATAGATCCAGTGTTTGGATGTACATTTCCATATTACCTGTACAGAAGTGTTTTCTGTTCAGTCCACCAAAACTCTCGTAACTTCCTTAAGCTGTGTATTCAAAATTATGTATCATTACGATTACATATAATATTGTTGCTGTCTGGCTGACACCTTGTACGTCCAGGTAAGGCAGTATCATGGTTTGGGGATGCATGAGTGCTGCTGGTGTTGGTCATCTCACTGTCTGTGATGGCACATTGAACTCTGCCAAGTATTGTGTCATTCTTGAAACCCACATGCTCCCTTCTGCACGTGCACTGTTCCATCAAGGTCAAAACTGGATGTTTCAACAAGATAATGTCCCTTGCCACACATCCAGGGCCAGGAGAACTTGGCTACAGGAGCAGTGTATCCAGGTCTTAGAGTGGCCAGCTCAATCCCCAGACATGATCCCCACTGAAAATCAGTGGTGGATTATCAAAAGGTCTGTTTCAAAGCGTAAACCAAAGAATTTAGAAGAATTAAAAGCAGTAATTCAAGAAGAATGGGACAAGATTACCCCTCAACAGTGTGAAAGGCTCGTGGGGAACATGCCAGCCAGGATTAGAGCTCTACTGCATGCTAATGGCAGGACTACTAAATATTAATTTGATGATGTGATGGTTTATTTATATTTATTATTTATTTATTTATTTATTTATTTTTCAGTTTTGAACACATTCTCTGTTATTTGTTGACTTTGATACTGACAATGTAGAGAACTGACATAGTTTTTCTTGTAAACAATAAACAAAGAAATATCATTTGTATTTGTTTGTGTCTGTCTAATGGAGCCACACCTTTTGAAAGGGTGTCTGAAAACTTTTTCCCACCACTGTACATATAGTAGATTTTCCTACAAAAGAGAAATGACTGGAAACAAATTGCTGCCTGCAACAGCAGAAAAAAAGTACATCTAAAATCTATCTGAACCAGTATAGAAAACATCTGAAAAGTATGAGTAATAACATTAATCAGCTGATGAGTCACTTTCAGCCATTTCACTTATCATATTAAAGATGAATTTGATTTGTCCCTTTTCTTTCAGATCTGCAACCTGCAGCTTCCAAGAGAATTTGCACTGTGCTTATTTGATGCCACCTGCCAAGAACCAATGCTTGAGCTCAAGCCAAGCCAGGGTGCCACTTTTCAGCACATGCCAGTGACACGTATTGCCATAGTCACACACATACACAAATGAATGGCCGGCACAGTGCACAGTGTGTTTGCAAAGCAGAATCACAGACAGGAGCATATTTCAAGAAGAGGTAATGAATTTTATTTTTTCAGCAGCAGACAGGTGATGTTTGTCTGTGCCATAAAAAATGACATTTGTTATGATGTAACCCTGGATCATCAGCAGCAGTTCTGACAATCTTTGCTGTGAAAAGTTGGCAGCCTTAACAAATGTGTAGGCTGCTACACATGTAAACAAGTCAGGATGAGATGCAGTGGTATGTTAAGGAAGGCTTACTTACTTATTACTTAATTGCTTACTAAGTAAGAAAATCTAAGCCACCATGCTAGATAAAATGAGTAAAAAACAAATGTTTCTGGAGAGCTTCTTTTAGTAGGTCCTACTTATAATACGGCCTTATCACGACAGGTGATTCACATGCTCCAAACTCCCTCTGCATTATATATGGCGACAGGCTGTCAAATGAGGCAGTGACGATGTAAAAACTGCTTTGGCATATGGAGACAAAGCACCTAACCTTAAGAGACATGAATTTTGAGTTCTGTGAAGGAAAAAAATTTGAACAAGAAGATCACAAGCAAGTCTTGACAACAACAAATGTGGCTGCTCTGAGAGCTTCGTACTTAATGGCTAACCATATTGCTAAGGCTAAGAAGAATTTCGCTGTTGGTGAAGAGCTGATCCTGTCTGCTGCTAAGGACATTCTCTGTGAACATGTTCCCATTAATTCTGCGTTATGGTGAGCTGCATTTATTATGCACTTTGTTTGTTTTTCGAATCTATATTCAAGTTAATTTTCTAGTCAGCCTGTCCATTCAACTGATAATTACAAATACACACTCAGTCGGCAGTTTATTAGGTACGTCTAGCTAAAGCTAATGCCGTCTAATACAACAGTACAATACAGCTATCAAAGGGGTGTCGATTCAACTGATAATTGATAATGATCATTTTTGAGGATGAATTGTGTGGTGCTGTTGAGCAGTAGTGCATTATACAGATTATGGTGTTTATCTCTGTTTATCTTTAGCTTACACGCTACAGAAACACTTAGACTTAAACAATATTAAGTTCCAAAAATCAAATAGCCTTCCACTTCTTATTGGGGTAAAAGCAGAACAAAGCAGCACAAAAGTCAAAGATACATAACCAACCTAACCTCCATAGTGAATGCAGCTGACCATCACAGACAAAACACTACGTTGCTAGGCAGCACAAGTAGTTGTTGATGCTCTCTTCTGTACAGTGAGTTACAACAATCAACTGCAAACAATTACAAACAAATTACAAACAAACAATTGGTTGCATGTAGCTATCTGAACATCACTCTGTGAGTCTTGAGCACTGTGAAGTCCTCCACAATCTGCTCTAAACTTCTCTGCTAGTTCACTCTAAATGAAAAATACAACCAGTCCACTTACTGCAATTCTCCAGGTTTTCAAACACCAACTGAATGAGCTCTGCAACACAGCAGGGACTGTCAGAAATAGCTGAGACGTCTACTGATGGTAGAAGTAAACATAGAAGTTGCACCTGTAATGCAACTTGGCAGCTGATTTTGGACATTTACCATGGTTACCAGGTGGTGCAATAAATTAATGTTTAATTAAGGTAGATGAGACCTTTTTCTAATATATGCAGATGTACCGTATTTTCTGGACTATAAGTCGCTCCGGAGTATAAGTCGCACCAGCCAAAAAATGCATAATAAAGAAGGAAAAAACATATAAGTCACACTGGAGCATAAGTCGCATTTTTTGGGGGGAAATTTATTTGATCAAATCCAACACCAAGAACAGACATTTCATCTTGAAAGGCAATTTAAAATAAAAATAGAATAGAGAACAGGCTGAATAGGTGTACAGTATGCTAACGTAACACATTCAGCTAACGTTACATGATGCATAAACAACGAACTGAGAAGGTGCCTGGTATGTTAACGTAACGTATTAACAGTTATTCCAATAACTATAGCATAAAGAACATGCTAACAAGTTTATCAAACCATCAGTGTCACTCCAAATCACTAAATCCAATGAAGTCTTCATCCTCGGTGTCACTTCTAAACAACTCCGCCAACTCCCGAGGTAGACAATGCGCCGCTTCCTCTTCTACGTCGCTTTCGTCAGACTCATCGTCAGTTGCAGTTCCAATTATTCCAGCTTTTCTGAATCCCGACAGGATGGTTTTGGTTGTCACTGAAGCCCATGCTTTGTCAATCCATCCAATGACTTCCAGGAAAGTTGCATGGCGCATTCTCCCAGTTGCCGTGAAGCTGTGCTCTCCATCCATCATCCACTGCTCCCACAGGTTACGCAAGCCTGCCTTAAAGCTCCGATTCACGGAGATATCAAGTGGCTGGAGTATTTTGGTTAAGCCTCCAGGGATGATGGCAGGTATGGAGTTGAAAACTTTTAATTTATTTTTGAACTGTGGCGTGATGTGCGCTCGCAGGCTATCCATCACAAGCAGAGCTTTGCGTGCTCTGAAGAAGCCATCCGGACGCTTAGTGTAGCACTTTGTAAGCCATAAGTTCATAATTTCTTGATTCATCCACCCTTTCTCATTCACGGCGACTGCAACTGAGGGGGGTTGGATTTTTGGCATGGTTTTTCGTTTGAAAATAACCATTGGTGGCAATTTTGATCCATCTCCACAACATGCCAGCACCACTGTGAAGTGTGATTTCTCATGACCAGTTGTTACTATATTCACACTCTTTTGCCCTTTCTCTGCGACACTTCGGCCCATGGGAATGTCAAACGTGAGGGGGACCTCGTCCATGTTAATAATATGATCCGGTGTCACGTTGTACTCAGTTACATGCTTTTCAAAGAACTCACGGAAACTGTCGACCTTGGCTTGGAAGTCTTCTGGCAGTTTTTGGGACATCGTTGTCCTTGCTCTGATAGAGAGGCGATTGCGTTGCATGAAGCAGTAACACCAAGAAGGTCCTCCTGCAAAGTCATTTAAATTCATCTCCTTGGCAACTACCTGGGCGTGGAGACGCAACTGCACTGTTGACAAGCCTCTCCCGGCAGCATGTTGTTCAAGCACCCATGTGCGAACTCGTTCCTCTAGCTGTGGCCACCTAGCTTTTAGCCCACGATTAGCTTTTTTTGTTTTCTTCATTTCAGTAAGAGTAACCTCCGCTTTTCGCCAGTCCCTTACAAGTTTCTCGCTCACTCCAAACTTTCTTTCTGCTGCTCGATTACCGTTTTCGGCTGCATATTTCACTACTTGCAGCTTGTAATCTGCAGAATATGATTTTCTTTTCGATGCCATTTTTGTTCAGTCCTTCTCAGTTGTTTTTATAAGTTACCGCTAATGTTGAAATTATCAATTTTCAGAGGTACAGAAGTAGCAGGTACAGATACACAGGCCTAGAGCGCCCTCGTGCGGTTGTCAGTGTGAAAATAACGTGAAATTATATAATAATGTGTTAATAATTTCACATATATATCACTCCAGAGTATAAGTCGCACCCCCGGCCAAACTATGAAAAAAACTGCGACTTATAGTCCGAAAAATACGGTAATGCTAATCTTAGCCATAGCTGCACAGTGACAACATGTTTCATTTTACTGCATAGCTCAACCAGGTCTAGGTGGAAATACACCCTTTCTCCCCTTGACCCTGTTGGCGCTCAGCTGAGAGTGGCTCCACTCAGCTCTGTCCTTCAGCTGCCACAGACCATGATACTGCAGGTACAAAATCAGTTGGATTCACTGTGAGTGGCACATTAATGTGGATACCAAAATTTGTGCAAATCTATCTTCAGGGTTCCCATGGATCCTTAAAAACTCTTAAAGGGAATTAATTAATCTTAAAATAAGCCCCTAAAAAGTCTAAAAATGTCTTAAATCAGTCTTCAAAATTCGTAATTCATGGGAGGTCAGATTATATTTATTTTTGACATTCCAGTTTTTAAATCTCAAAATAAAATGTAACGTATTAAAAATAAAATACAATAAAAACACTTTACAGAATGCCTCATCTCACATTACGTCACGCAGATCAGGATAGCAAATACAGGACTGATGATGGAAGTATCCTGAATGAGGGCGGCAGCAATATGCCAGAGCTACATCTACTGTAGTCTGCAACAACAAAAGAAGCAGAAGGCCTACACATATCTTTCTGGTGAAGCAAGTTAAACATACCCAGGATATCTTTTAGTTCTCTGGCTTCACTAAACCTAAGAACTGCGGTCTGGCTGAGCGGCCATACGACTTTGATTATCAACTCGTTAAGTCAACCCAGGATTTCCCAAGCACGTTCAGGGGAAAGAAACTTTAAAGTCTTTTATTACAAGCAACATTATCAGAACTAGTAATAAAGTACTTAATATGATAAAAGGAGAAACGCTGATACCTGCAGATTAATTCAGTTCTAGCCATGTCCAAAAATATCATTTATCAAGGTGAAATGTGAACAACATGATCACATGACTAGAATAGAAATGCTAGAAATATTTTTTAATTATCAAAGTCAGGCTGAATATTTATTGTAAACAAGTACATAAATGTTTTTTTCTTACTGAGTGAGCATTTTCCTCTTTAGTCTGATGGTGAATTATTCTGAGTTACTCTGAATATGTGATGCAGATAAACGGTTACAGACATGTCAAAGCAGAGAGAAGAGGAGAGAGTTAATGACTGAGGTTGATCTGTCTGATATGTTCATTTATAATTGTAGGAAATATTCAACTGTAGCCCTCCCACTGAACTCTCATTTGCTACAGAATTGTCATGGCAAACCCCTTTATACCTGTTAACACCTTAAGCGTGGGAGGCAAATTCGAGGGAGTCTACTAAAATATTAACTTTGGGATATATGTTAACTAGAGCATACATCCCTGCCTAGGGTGCAGAGAGGCCTGGTTAGCTGATTTTATAGTTATACTATCTATGTGAGCTTACAACCTCCCATGCATACCTTTAACACACCATAGCCCTACCAATACCACATTCAAACACAAATAAACATTGCAACTGCAAATATAGATTGCAACCACATGAAATGTTTATTAACAGAGAAACAATCACCCTTTTAAATGATCTGGTGACTTTTTAAGTCAATGAAATAAAATAATAATACCCGGGGTTTTGTAAGACTCAGTTATGATACCATGTTGTTGGCGCGCATGTTGGAGCTCATTTGAATCCTCATGAAAAGTGTTTCTCAGTACTCACCAATCCTTGGAAATTCAGAAACGGTTAGCAGCAGTTTCCTCAAACCCTCTGTTCAGTGAAGAAGGGTGATATGAGCTGGAAAAACCAGTCCTGAAGACATGTCCATGTGCAAAAGCAGGTCCTCTGGCAGCAGCGAAGTCCCGAGCACCCTCTACAGCAGCAGCAGTAGCATGCGTGGTAGCAGGCAGGCACAGCATGTAGGCTTGGGGCACACTCTGCAGAAATTCACAACACTAATAAACTCACTATTCATTCCCATACACTGTTCATATTGTTACCATTGAGTATGGACATATGTGTCCTTGGCACAAAATTATTCTCCCTCACACACACCGTCTCCTTCTCCTCCGAGCTAGCGGGGATGAGGCTAACTAGCATTAATACACGACCAAAAATGGTGTCGACGACATTTAGCATAGTTTCTGGCTGAAACAGCTCTGAACATGGCTCACTCTTACATTTTGTAACAGGTAACAAACAATAAAACCTCCAGTTTTAAGTTTCCGTAACAACAGTAACTTTAAACACTTTCAAATACCTTACAACTAGCTCTTTCGTTGTGTCGTTATTCTTTCCCTCATTTTCTCCTGTTACTAGCCCGAGCCTCGTCTCCTTCCTTTTTTTAGTCCCACCCCCTTCTCAGAATCCGGTAGGTAGTTGACTCTCATCTTTGACAGGCACAGATTGGCTAATAATAAATCCTCTGTGACATACACCAGCAAAGTGATTCCCTAAGATCCATGCTCTTCCTCACGCTAGCTAGTTGATGTCCCAGCAGACTATTTAGGGGAGCTGCAGTGTGTGGACTGTCGAGTCTGTTTTCATCTGTTGCCTTTCACTGGTCATTGATCCATTTTGTTCAGCCATTTATATTTCAAAAAACATATGTCAACAAAATTGTCTTTAAACCTTTTTTTTTTTTTTACCAATTTTTGTTATTAAAATTGGTCTTAAATTTTATTCTGAGTGGCATTAAAAAAGTCTTAAAAAGTCTTTAATTTGCCTAAAGCTGTAGGAACCCTGATCTTATAAGGATGCTGTATTTAACTGGACAAGTGAAAAAACAGTCATTAGGACTCGGGTACCATGGACATTGATGCCTAAATTTTCCGGCATCCATCTCGTACTTGTTGAGATATTTCAGGATGGACTAAATTGGTGGACCGACAAACTGTCAGACTGACACTGCCATCCCTAGAGCCACACTGCTAGCGTGGCTAAAAATGAAAAGAGACAAGCAGAGAACACAGACTTTAATAACTACATGACAGAGATGAATTAGACATTATAAATTAAATAGTATTCATAATATGTAAGATGACCACGTCTGTGCACCATATCGCAGCACGTACTTCCTGGGATTGGTTTTACAAGACAACATCAAAGATGGTCAGATTGTCTTGTATTATGCGGATAAATTCTGGAATTAAGTTTGAAAACTTTACATTAGTGCAGTGCGGAAGTAAAACATGAATACCATCCTTTCAATCCCAAAACAGTCGCACACAGTCCCCTGCAATTCATACTCTGTGCAAGTCCATCCTCTCGCACAGCCAAAAGCATGAATCCTGCATACTCATCCACATTGTTTCTCCCTTGTTGTCTCTGTGCCTTTCTCACCACCGCTCACTTCCACAGGAGCTCTGACTGGGAGCACAGAGGAATAAGAGATTTTTTTCTGTAAAATATGAATTAATACCTTCTCCTCTGTAAATATTTAACACCACTTAAACTTACAGCTCCCTACCGGGCCTCAGCACGGAACTGTCTAGAGACTGTGGGAATGGGGGGAAACAGGACGGGGGAGAGGCACGGATTAAGCCCAGATTCAATTAACTTGGCACACTAGCTCTGCGGTGTCCAGGGAAATCATTTTGAGTGAATAAACACATCACGGTAGATGTCTCCAAACTCCATGTTTGGTAAATAATGCGCAACATATATATCTAAGAGAGAGAGTAAGAGAGAGAGAGAGTAAGAGCTGAAAAGGAGAAGAAAAAAGCACTCTGGAAACGTCCCCCAGGTGAGAGCCTCTTAACAAACTGGGTTGTGATGTGTGATTTGTAGATGGATGAGGGTCACGGCTTCCATCTTCACTCCTCATTACTTGATAATGCTAATTGCAGAGGGAGAGTTGGAGTGAATTTTACACTGCTGATTGTTTTGATTATTCATAAGGTGCATATGTATTTTTTTTTTTTAACTCAGCTTTTGCACCAGTTTTTTGTATGAGCACAAATGGGCACCATCACATATGCATGTTATCTCACCAAGAGTTGTGATGTCAAGTGGATTAAGCACCATTGCAAGAGCACTGAATGGGGAAAGTCACATATTCTTGTAAGTGCTAATTGATAGGAACTTCTACTAATGTTTCTCTGTGCCTCTGTGGGGTCGTAAACCAGTGGGAACCAAAAACAGTGGTTTATCCCAAAAAATAAAATAAAAAATCCTAAAATGACCTGTGGAAACAGCACACAGCTCTTGCAGCTCACAATAAAAGTGGCCTTGGACTGAACCAGCAATATAAATTTTTGTCACCGTCAGTGAATTTTGCTTCACTCTTATCATTCAAAAGAAATGAATAACTCAATTAGCTAAACTGCTACATTACTCTGGTCAACGTGCACTGCAAGCCAGTGTCTGTCAGTACATTTGGCCAAGGTGTTGTTTAGTAATTGAAATGCCACTATGCATCATTTAGGAAGTCATTTAAGACTGCGGCAAACAATCCTAACTGAGTTGGCTGAGTTGGCTGAGTTGTCAGTAAACAAGCTAATATTCATGTCATTAATGGCATTTTCCAGCCCTGAACCTTTATAACTAGATAGCAGTCAAGCACTAAATCACAACTAACTCTGTAGTTACACTTTTAGTATATCACATCACTATTTTAATAACTTAATCCAGATCCCCAGACATTCATGGCTGTGCAGCAGTTTGTCAAATTATAACGTTACCTAATGTTATGTTAGCTTAGCATCCAACAAAGAGACTATGGACAGGATCAATTTAGATGATACCTGATATTTTAACCCTGCAGTAACTGATTCTTTGGCCACCTGTGGGCACCAGAAACAAGTTGACAGGAGAGTGACATATCCTCACCTTTTTTATTGCAAATAAATTAGCAAACAAACTTGTTTATTTACACATCTGACAGAATGGAGTATTGGTATCATTCTGTAAAAAACGGTGATAAGTAGTCTGACTTTTAGACGTTTGGGGTCAACATCTGTCCATCTATGATTTATGGAGACTTAGAATGCTTGTAGGAGCTTTTCTTATACTTAACAGCGAGTTGTCAGTCCGTCTCCTCTGCAGCTCTTCCGCTCCTGTGTGCAGACATGTACGCAGAGATGCACGTGATACAGGAAATGGGGAGAGAAATGTGAACGTGAACGATCTTTTAATTTTAGCTTTTATTTATTGGCTTTTCTTAGGAGGGCGGTGGGTCCCTTCCAAGACAATGGTAGCAGAAACACTGACGCAGTGATTTTTTATTTATTTTTTTTTTCCTGGAAGGCGGTTGATTTTTCTGAGCTTCCATATTGTGAACAAAGGCATCAGCCAATCACATAGACTGCCAGAGGCAGCGCTGTGTCAGTTCTCTGCTTAGTTGGTCAGATGTGGCACTAGCATCCCCAGCAGGACCTCAAACTGTCTCACCGACATCCTACAATATCTATGGACCTGGACATGTTGGGGCTTCAGCTTTGTATAAAGTTTTGTATATTCAGTCTGCTGTTTTTTGGCCAGAATTGGTGTAAAGAATAGTGTTTTAGACCTTTTTTTTTTTTTTTAAAAAAAAAAAAAAAAGAAGAAGCTGTAAATTTGTTTTTTAATTGAAAATTTGCTATTTGTAGTATGTCTCATATCAAATCTTACATTATTTCAATGTTATTTTGTAGCACTCACCATGTGTAATACTTGGCTGTGACTCCCAAGAAAAGTACTGGCTCAAACACTGATATCAGCTCATATGTGGACCACAGATGATATCATTTGACTTGCAGCACTGTCCCATTGTGATCTAAGTCTTTATAATCCACTCCACAAAGGTTGTGAGCTCTATAACTCAGAACAGTGGGTTTCACTCAGTTTTCCTGGAGGCCTAAGCAGATCATTTTGGAGAGACAAAAGTAGAATAAAGTGTAAGGCAGCTGGGCAGAAAGCCGCTGGAAGCCATTCTACTGGAGTGGAACTTGAAGAGATCCCATTATTAGAGGCACAATTCAGCTATGTTTCAAAGATCTCTGCTAGCCTCTCTTACAATCAATATTTTGTTTTTACGGCCATCCTGCGGTCAAAGAAGCTGAGATGTTTAGGGTGTGTTTCTGTGTGTGTGAATGCATAAGTGTGTGCTCATAGCCCTGCCTGCCCACTGATGTGTGAGTATTTTGTTGTACATCTGAGAGCGCAAGACCTTATCTTTAATGTATGGCCAATAGTAAGCCTGTAAAATAATATAAGATTCTAAGGATTGTTGCACAAAACTGCTTACAAGCCTCAGGTCGTCACAAAGAACAAAATATTGTGGGGATGTTTTTTGGCTCAAGCCATCTTTGGTATAAACAGACGTTGTAAAGATTAAAGTCAGTCCCTGGGTGATCAGGCGGGCCTCCAACTGTAGCTTGAAGATTCGCTTTTCTATGTTTTGATGTTTCGAAAATCACAGATCTCAAATGGTATTTGCCGTGATGCTGACATTAAATGCATGAGGCATTGGTATTGAATCTGCCTCCAAGGGAACAGGCCTGCTCCTCTATTCTTCTTTTTTCCTTCCCTTTTTTCTTTTCCAAAACTGAGCTGTATTCCTTTTAAATTCTTCCCACTAATGGACAAATCTCAGGATTGCTTTCATTTATAAAGAAGTCACCCTTAGAAGATTACAGATCATTAATAAGACTTTCATTCAGTTCCATTTCATTAATGATACAGTCAGCAGGCAGCCCTCTACTACCAGGCCACTCTGAATTAACATAAACATCCTTGGACAGATGCCAGGCGATTTGTCCCATGCACCCTCTTCCTCTCTCTGTCTCTCCCTCTCTCTCTGTTGTAAACAAGCCTGTGATATTCCAGGAGGAGCTCAGTGCCATTCCCTCATCGATCGGCTGGGCAGATTAATATCAATCGTTAGTTTTTGCCTTTTACAGTGGCCAGGGGGAGTCAAAGGAAGTTCATTCTGTTTAGTATGCCTTTCATGCTCTCTCTGACTTCTTTGATAAGTCAGGCGGTAACAACCACTGCTAGGGGAACCAGGTTAAGTACAAAGTACAAATAGATTCAGAAATTGTGGTCAACTTTTCTTTTTCTATTCCGCATTGTACTGACTCTGAATATTTGAGTAAATTTATGCAGAACTGCGACATTGGTAATTGTAGTTATTTTATTATTATTTATTATTTTATATTATATTATTTTTAGCCAAAGAATGAGGAGTTGATTTCTAAAATGTAAGCTGTGAATGATGGGAAAAGCACCACATAATACATGGTGAATGAAAATACAGCTGAGCCAAGCAGTCTCTCCTCCAACATGACTTGTGGTACTTTTCTGCTTCTCTTGCCAGTGGAGGTGTGCCAAATTCCTATCAACTGGCACGAATCTTTGAAAGTCATCCAAAAGAAAAAGGTGAGCATGCATCCCACATGATGTACATCCACACATATATAGACAAACAGGGTTTCCCCAGCCACACAAATACACTCCCATACCTACTGTTGTTATGCACAGCCACATGCAAGACTTTGAATGCCTGCTCGCACCAGCATTTAAAACAGCAACATTAACTTGCAAAATCAGTTCTTCTGCAATTGGTGGATTTGCTCCAAGGGTGAAGTTATTTGTGGGATTTTTTTTCATGCTGAGCTCAACTTTTGTGAACTTTGACCCCTAAATTTGTTCTGTCTTGAGAGCAAAGAGGTGAAAAATCCAAAATGGTGGGAGGTATCATTGCTTATTAGCTTGCTCCATCCACTTTCATTTAACCTCCCCTGTTGAGGTACAAACTCAATTAATGAGATAGGAGTCTGTGGTACAGATACATCTTTTGAATAAATTGTGTGAATTATTCAAATCATCATCCTGTTAGGGACAGGGTGAACAAGCTTGCTAAGTGACATTTAGCAAGCGTTGATGAACTTTGACAGTTTGCAAGCAGACTGCTAGCAAGCAGTTAGGAAGCTTGTTATCTTAGAGACCTTTTTTTTAAAAAAACTAAATAAAACCATTTATTGAACGAAATGATACTCATCCTAAGAACAAAAATGCAGGATTAAAAGAACCAGTACAAAAGCTCACGGAGCTGTTGTGACTGAGAGGCACTCAAATTTCCAGCTGGCTAGCATGTTGGCAGTTAGCTCACCAGCCACATCAGTTTAGCCGCTAGCCCTGCGGATAGTCACGTTGTCACCCTAGTGACTGTGTTTATTTTTGCTATTCTACTTTCTGGTGTGCTCAGGCCTTTCCACTACATGAATAGTTCTGGTAACATGTAAGCTCGTAAAATCTTTGCACACATAAAACAGAGAAGGAGAAAGAAAAAGAGGTTTACGTGTGTGTTTGCTTTCAGGTTTGCTTGTGTGTATGTGTGTTCACATTGCCAGTGGCTGATATGAGCGGTGTTTTATTAGGTTCATTGCCAGTGTGACCTGGCCTGTCTGTACCAGAAATCACCTGACATGAGTAGAAATATGAGCTGCCTTCTCAACCAAACACACACAGACGCACACGCACACACTCGGTCAGCTAAGCTTGGCAAATAAGTTTTGGATAATACTAATAGCTTAGGGAGTGAGTGGTGGATTTAGGATGGGGAGAACGGGGTGTGTGTAAGGTCCGTAATGATGCAGGGACTCCAGGGAGGTGAGGAAAGATGGAGGAGAGAAGCATTCATATTGGAGAAAATACAGATGTGAGGCAGAAGAAAGTGACCACAGAGGGAGGAAGGGAGGGAGGGATGGAGAAAGAGTAGAAGTGGAAGGCTAATTGAGGAAATTGAAGTTCAAGTAAGAAAGGAAATGAGGAAAGAAAATAATGAAAAAGGAAGTACAGCATAGATGAAAATTAAGATCAAGATTACTTTGTTAACCAGTTTGCAGGCAGCGGAGGAAATCTGTCTTTTTGCATATCTTTTCCGGACATAACGTTATGCATTTAATTTAAGAGTTTCAGTTCAGTGCGACTGTAAAGGGGTTGACTTCCTTGCTCTGGGACCCTTCAGCAGAGCTGGTAGATAATGAAATGTATATTGTTGCTGTGGATTCAGACAGTAAATTCTTGTTTAATAGCCTCTCTTCCTTTAGGCAAATCTAAAGATTTTTTAACAGTCTGGGGAGAACAAACCATGGGTAAAAGGATGAAGGTTGAATGCAGGAGTGCTACAGCTGAGCTGAAAGGGAAGACAGTGGCTGAGTGAAGACAGAGCACAGGAGAGTGCAGGTAGTGCTATTTCAACTGCAATTGATCACCTTTAGAACCCTGGCAAGGAAATTCTGCCTGTGATGTGCACACGGCCACTGGCCTGCAGCCATCATGCTGCACAAACGCCACACGTACACAAAAAGTGTAGGTACTGTACACCAACGTATACTCTGGCACTGATGAACACACACACCCATGTACACAGCGAGTTGCCAAGGTCCTGCTGGGCAGCTGAAGTTAACGCTGCAGAGTCACATGTGAGAGAACTCACCTGGCAAACGGCCCAGATCTGACATACTGCAGTGAGGCTATCACTATCTCTCGCTCTCTCTCCCTCCCTCTCCCTCTCATTCTTTCTCTCTCTCTGTGTCTGGAGATGTGCCAAGTTAGACAGTTAGCCTACACTGCTCCCCTTTGTGTCTCTGATCTCATCCGCTCACCTAAAGACTACCTCGAGTGTGGGTGTGTATGTCTGTGTGCATCAGTTAACTGTACTGCACATGACAAAGTGTTCATGTCTGATTGTACGTGCAGAACAATGTGTGCTGTGTGTGTTATATACAGTAGTTTTCATTCTTAGTAAAGCCATACATGTGAAGCCATAGAATCTTGTGCTGTCAGCTCTGGAAAGCAAAAATCAAACTTTCGGTTAAAGGATGGTACGAGTGATTTTAGATGTTTTGCTATTTAGATTTAGTCATATTATGTTTATGAGGTAATAAAGTTTGTGTTTAAACTGCAGAACCATGCAACAACAGAGTAACACTGACAAGAATGATAGCTTAATGCTCACTGTGATGGATTATTCAATGTGAGCAGGCTGGAGTCTGTTAAGTCATTTTAATGTAGTACAGTAATGAATGGAATCAAATATCTACCAAACAACTAAAACTGCGTCACATGCATTCAAAAATGCAAAGCAAAAATGCATGATTTGTTGTGAAACTTATTTGCCAGTAAGAGTGTAAGATGAGGAAACCACCATCATATCTGCATCGAACTAGCACAGTGGTCTGATTAGCTTAGCGTAAAGATTGATATAGGGGAACACAAACACTGAGGTGTAAAAATGACAATCAAAGCTAACCAGCTGCTGGGAGTAGCTTCATACAGATGCAAACTATTCCTTGGATGTGTTTGATTTATTTCCTGTGTTTGAGTCTTTATTTAACTGCCAATATTAAAATTACTAGGAATGAGAAAAATCTAAACCAACAGGAAACTCCATGTGTGGTTTCATGGCTAGAAACAGACAAATTCCGATATCTGGTACTTAACAGTTAGTCATGCTTGAAAAGCCTGGACTAGTAAAATAACGGGCTGGTGACTGAACTGATGCTGCTGTTCTCAGAGTGGAAATTCAGACACCCAGTCCATCATTCTTGAATTTGTGGCATTTTTCTTGAATTTACAGTGTTTTGATTCCTGAAGCCACTTAAATCTCCACTATGGCAGCATGTCAAGATATCACAACTGTCTAGCAAATAAACTACTTGAACCCATGTGACTTTTGTTTACGAGCCTACAATTGGCTTGCATGAACCTAATCAAACCAAACATAAAAATGCAACAAAGCAAACTTACCCACAATGCTGTGGACGAAAGAAAAGAAAACACCCTGTGTGACTGTGTCCTCTATTTCAAGAATAAAACAGTGAATGTGCAATTTAATACTCAATATATCATGACGATCAGCATGGATTGAGCCATTTTCTATTTGTTCCTTCGCATTCAGCGATGACAAGGCAGCCGCTGAGAGTGTGTGTATTCCTCCATCGATCCTATAATTCACACTCACCTGTCACGCAGATGCATACATTTCTCCGCTGCAGAATGGCTCAGTATATAGTCATCTATAACGTAATGTCAGGGAGATTGTAAATATCACTGTGCAGCGGAAAAAGTTAAACAATGCAAACGGTAAGATAAAAGTCCTTGGAGGGAGATGTGCAGGTATAATACCATGTTTTCTGAATAAAATGAGCCCATCTCTTCAGTGGCTGGTGAACAACAATGCTCTTCCTGTACAATATGCCAGCTTTTGTCTGCTCACAAAGGAATTACTTGCATTAGAAAACAAATCGAATGCATTTAGTCTCTCCAAATGTTGTGTGATATTGAATATCTGTGTGCACACGCTGGCAAATGTTTGAGCCTAAGAGCCACAGGACAAAGTTACCTTGTAGCACAGAGCTTTACTCGCTGCTTTATCCTTGTCTGTCTGTGTGTGTGCGTGCATGTGCCTACGTGCTTACACTCTCGTGTGTGTTACTATAATTAATCACAATTATCAGGTTGACTAATGCAGGTGCAGTCTCACTGGGAGAGGCCATTTACAAGCTCAGCAGCACAAAATACAACCTAGAGACAAAATGGAGGAGAATAGAGCACAAATACATCCAAAACAACACAAAGAGGGGAGTTTAAATGGCAGGTAACCTTCTGCCTCGGAATTACAGATTTTGACTTTGCATGCTGCAAATAGCCAGTGTGGAAAATAACCTCTTTTAAAAGTGAAACTTTCCACATAATTTCCACTGAAATGAGGCACATATGTAATGAGTGCCAAACAAGGACAATTTATTTATGACACCACATGTTAATAAAATGCATAAAGCGCTGGAAGATGACAATGTAGGTCCCACTTCAAAGTGACACTATTCATTTCCTCATTTTTTCCCCCCTTTTTTCAGTTATTTCTGGCAGTTTATCAAGCACAGGCACAAACTGGCACACGTCCCTTCTTCCATGGTAGGAGGAAAAAAAAGTCCAACTTTTCATCAAAGCAAAAAGGGAACAAGTTAAAGTTCAGGACAACCAATCGAGGGCCAGCTTATCCTGTCTTCAGAGAGACAGGAGGAAGAAGGGAGCGGGGAAGAAGGAGAAAATGGAGGAAGAGGAGACTGAGGAAAAATGTGTGTGTGTGTGTGTGTGTGTGTGTGTGTGGGGCACACTGGCGGAATAAGAACGAAGGCATCCCTCGCTCCTGTTGAAACGCTAATGAGAGTCCAAATCCACTACTGGCTAATTAACCATGATACCCTGTGACATGGAGGGTGGGAGGAGGGGAGGGAAGACTGACAGAGGAGGGAAGGAGGAGACGTGGAGAGAAGGAGCAGTGAAGAAGTGAGAAAGGAATGTGGGGAGAAAAGGGGTGGCAGAAAGGGGGCATCAGGAGAGTGAGAAAGGAAGGATGGAGAGGGCAATAAAACTGACAAAAGCGGAAGGAAGTGAAAAAAAAAGTGGCAAGGAGAAGGAAAAGGGAAGGCAGAAGGAGAGAAATGAGGCCGAGTAGAGAAGGGTGGGATAAACCACAGAAGAATGGAGGGAGGAGAAAAAAAGAGAAGGAGGGACAGAGAGGGACTGAAAGTTTTATCAGGTCAGGGAGACGACGAGGGCAGAGAAAAGGAGGGAAAGTGAAGGAAGTGAATGGGAGGGAATGAGAAGGAATCATCCTTTTTCATTTAGAGAATAATGAGGGATCTATGCATTTATTCGGAGTTGCTGTGTTAACTGCTCCTCTCCGCTTTCATCTCCTCTCTTCCTCACTATCCATCCGTTTACATGTGGAGCATGTTAATCGATTTGCTCACAGTCAGAGTAAACACGCACAGCAAAGAAATGGGTGGTGAATGAATCATGCAGTGATGCAGTGAGCGGCTGTGTGTGTTGTTTGTGCATGAGTGTGTGAGAAAAATAGAGTGTATGTGTCTTTTTTCTTTTTCTTGCACACATATTAAAGTGCAAACAGTGTCCGACTGGTATAGTAAACAGGCATTAAAACCTGTAGCTGTCCACACACACACACACACATACACACTCACACTCACATGCACAGACTGTATGATGGCAGCAGAGGATCTTTGGTATTCTGGAGCGCTATGGGCTCTATGAGCTTGGCTGTTTTTCTGACAGCTTGACCTTTTGTTATATATTCCTCCAATCACACAGCCCTAAATACTGTATTCATCACACACATACTGTACACATACACACACACACCCTTGAAAAGTGCACACAAACAGGCGAGTGGGCACACAATGTGAAGTTCGGTCTGTGCAGAAGAAGCCTGGAAGATAACTTGTGAAGGGAGATAGAGTAGCTTGACAAAACAGAACGCTGTGTGTGCGTGTGTGTGTGTGTGTGTGTGTGCTTTCCTGACAGCCAGCACACAGTTTAATCCAACCAGGTGGCCAGAGGATTGCATGTATGTTGACCGTGGAACAATGCTTTATGGGTTATGGATTCATTTTGTCCTCTTAGTCTGCCTATTTGTCAGCTTGCCTGTCCGTCTATCTGTTTGTCAGCCTGTCTGTTCATCTGCCTGTCTTCTTCTGTTTGTTCATCTATCTATCGGACTGTCTATCTCCCATCTGGCTGATTTTTTTATTATTGTTTTTCTCATTTTTTCTCATTTCCATCTTAATATCAGTCTAACGGTCTGTCCAACTGTCTTTCTCCCAGTCCCCCAGTTGTCAGTCTTTATTAGCTATTTCTCTTTGCTGTCTGTCTTCCTCATTTGTTGTAGTCACTCATGGTCTCTGACACACACCTCTTTCTCCCCCCACCCCTCCCATCCATTCCCTCCTCTTTTCTCTTCCCGATAGTCCTAGTAACAAACTGCCATAATGTCTGTGAACCGCCTCAGGGGTTCTCGTTGTCGGGCTGATAATGTGTGTAATAATGCCTTTTGCGTTTCCGTAGCAACACCACAGAGACGCCTGGCTACATTCGCAGTTTGATTCGTTGCAGAAAAAATGAACTGCTGTCAATGGGCCGGCTCTGAATTTTGCTGTTTCATCCTTGCAGTTCTGGAAATGGTCAATGGAGGGTGCTAGAATGCAAGGGAAAGGCAGAGGGTGAGGGCTGGTGGCGGCAAACAAACCAAGCTGAGGATCTCTCACAGTGACTGAGCAACATTACAGCTCTCACACTGGGTTACTGCTAGAATCTGCTGGAGATTGAAATTAACTTCTATAGAATGGATTTCCTTTTTTTCCTCCTCCTCTTTCTCCATCTATCAATTCTCTCTGTTCTGTTATTTAGAGCATGTTAGTGCTGACAGAAGTTTGCAACCCATAAGTCAATGCAGACTCCAGTGAATTGTTGTGATGGAGAGGCCTGTACTACACAGAGAGAATTATGATCAACAATCAATAGCCATTGACGCACTCACTTCTCACACACACACACACACACAGTTTAAGCCACACATACACACAAGGCTTCCATCACTTTGATGTGATTGTCACTGCACCTGTTTTTAATCAACTTCCAAGGCCACACACACACACTTTCTTCATCCTGTCTTCCTTCTCTCTCCAGACTGGAAAGTATAGGAAAAAAAGAAGAAAGAAAGAAAGTTACCAATAAATTATTATTGATCTCTAGCGTTGGCTGCTGGGCTCAGGATGGATCTCGCTAGTAATTTTCACACTCTCACAGTTTATCACCCAAACGGTTTGTGTGTATTTCTGTGTGTACAGTATATGACTTGTGTGTGAGTGTCCATCTTTCATTCTGATCCTCCGTACAGCAGGTGTGTGTCTCTCTGTGCCCGTGTGTGTGTGTGTGTAGGTTTTTTTTTTGGATACCCTGATTAGAATGGGTGACAGACACTGGCAGAAGGTTGAATTAGACCCCTTAGGCTAAATTGAGTTGTAGATTTAGATTAATTCTCTGGTGTTGGTCTTAAACTGTCGCACTGCCTTCTTAAAGTGCTGCTCACACTCCTCACTTTGATCATAGTGTTCTTTAGGTTTTTTTTCTCCAAAGAAGAGACATTTATAAATAATTAGAAAATCTTATATCAATGAGCTGTTTATTAATTGAAAAAGAAAATGATGATAGTGAAGTACACAAATAAACATTCATGAAAAGTGAGAAAACCCTCTGAGTTAATAATGAGTTTGGATTGACTTTATTAAAAAGGAAAAATGAAATAATGTGCTTTAGTGTCATGTTTTTTTTTTTTTTTTGTTTGTTTTTTAAACAGTTCTCTGGTAAATTCTTCAAGCTTCTTTGGAGGATTTGCAGTCTATGAGAAAGAAAATGTAATGTGTTGAGAGGATTGTCTCTAACCCTTCTTCAGACTTAAGCTACTTTTTTGTGTATTACCTGTCAGGAGCACTTGACAGATGCAATCCAGTCAAATATCCCTACCAAATTTACCACCCAAAAATCTAATTCTACCTTTCTGAAAGTTTGTTGAAGCACTGTCAAGAAAGTCTCAATTAAACTTTTGGGTAATGTTTGACAAGGTCATTATTTTTTATCCACATCTGGAGGTAGACAAAACAACTAGAGCACCTGCATACATCTGTTTGCTTAGAATTTTTACCCTCTCCATGCTGAACTGTAAAGAAAATATTTAACCCTATACCGCTGTGGGCCAATTTGATCAGTCTTAGCTTTTGAGTTAAATAATAATTTTAACACAATATAACTTTGGTGAACAGGTACGATCTGCCACTAACTGAGTGATTCATCTGTGACTTCAAGTTCAGGAGCAATGCTGAGCTGGATCAGTGAAAAAAAAAAAAAAAAAACATTAGTCATTACAAACCAGCATTCATCTCTGATATCCAGCAAGTAAACTTTCAGAGTTTAGTGTGTTTGATTACACTGGAGAGAGGCTTTCTTTTTTGTACATGAAAACCACTTAATAGCTCGGACTCGGAGCCCAACAGAATTAATTACCGCTGGTGGCTACAGAGGCTGCTGTTGCTCAGCAAAGTTACATTTTGTTGAATTAATGACTTTTTTTCATTAACAATCACTTGCTTTTTATTTACACTGTAGACACTAGGACGTGCTGTAAAATGTCAACATCGATTTTGTATACAAAGTTGATGTCATAGGTCATTTTGACATTTATTGACCAATTTTATTTAAAGTGCTGCCTCTGCTGCCTCTGGGTTTGTGTTGATAGGTTGTACACCAGGGATAGAAGATATCTGAGACTGAGGAGTCAAGTGCATGTGGTGGGTCAGAATCAGGTCAATTTTTGATTCAAGTAGATGCATAAAAAGCCAAATTCACATTCTCCCTCAGGAGAAAATGATCAATATAGTGTACCCACGGGTGACTCTTGTTACAGTATTGTGTGGACAGGTGTATTGGCTGTTGCTCCAGATGTATGAGTGACAGTTTACAGTTCAGTAGAAGAATGTGTTCAGAGTGAGATCCAAGATTTGAAGTTTCCTTGGAAGAGAAATTCAGAAGTCTTCCACAGCCTTCACTACATTTGATACAAATGCAAAAACCATTCACGAGACATGAAAAGCCACAGATATGTAAAAATGGGCATAATGAGTCACCATCACCATAACAAAGCTGAGGCAGACTGTCAGTTCTCAGTGTAACATGTAATCAGAATGTTTCCTGGACCTAAAAGCTTTGCCGCTCAAATCCCCGACATGACATCCACATTTGAGCTCTTCATATCTCAACCCATAGAGAAAATTACACTGGACGTAGCCAGTGTGGCCACCTGCCAACCTGCAAACACTCTTTGGCAGGTTGGCAGGTTGAACCGCTGTCAGGTAGAGGGGCTTGACAAAACACTCGACAAAGCACTACTTCACTTTCCAGCATCGGGTGCTGCTGTGTTCAAACTGGACCACTCGGACCATAGAGTTCACCATTGGAACCAAGGAGCTGAAACACCACCATGTGTGAAATGCAGAAATAAACATAGAAACCCATATTAACTGCACAGCATCTTTTGCTTGCAACCATTTGGTGTGTAACTCTACACATCTGCAAGGAAAAGTAATAACCTTATCTTTTTTTTCTATTTGCCTGTTAGCTAGAATTGGGATTTTATGATTCTCACAAATGTCCACTGTCTGGCAGGAATGCAAGGTGGAACCAGTGTTCCAATTTTTAACAGATGGCACCACCTCTTTCTACGATTCTTCTTTGCTGGAATGTACATCCTATTAGCTTTGCAGGCTGTGACAATGGCTATGAAAAATAAACAAACAGATTAACTGTTGCGGTTTTATATTCATAACATAGGTTTTATACAACAAGTCCTTCATCTATAAACAACCAATCCTTATTCTATGACATGGCCGATCACAGTAACAGTAATAATGAATGGTCATGGTTTAGTTATGTTTAGACACATAAACAGCTTGGTTATGTTTAGAGAAAGATCATGATTTAGGTTAAAATAAATACTTTGTTAAGGATACAGGACCTTTGTCATCATGGTTAAAGTAACAAACACACAGCATATAGCTGTAGAATCATCATGGATTAAAGAAATGGTGTTAAGTGTTGGTTTGAAATGGGAAACGGCAGTCTCCTGTGTCAGTTCAGTGTTTTGTTGGCCCACTCATCCACCTCAACCTTGGCTTTGCCACTCTATATACTCTGTTACCAGACTTTGACATTTGCTCCCATCATAATTACCACTTTAATTTTATGTGTCACATTTTCATCCTCAATCAGGGAGTGCTCTTGTGCAACTCTTTTTCACTTCAAATGGTCTAAAAAGATGGTCACTGTTTCCACTGTTTCTTCATTACAGAAAAACACACTGTGCGTTACCCTCCTTCATTTTACTTTGATTTAGAGCAACAAACAACCCACTGTAAAGTAATGCCTTCCTCCCTGTCTTCATTTGACTTCTTCCCATCAATCTTTCCTCGCATTTGCAGCCTGCCCTATTTTCATCCCGCCTCTCTACCTTCATTGTAGCTTTCCTGGACCTGTACAAAATGATTGTCCTGTTTGTTGTTTTTTCTTCTATCATTCCCCTTTCTTTGACTTGATTTTGAACAAAAAGACAATAAATCTACAATAAAGCCAAGCCTTCCCCCAACTGCTCCTTCATATAATCATGTTTCTGTCCTTCTCTTCCACTTTTCTTTTGGTTGAACTGCACCTTTAAGACAATAAAGTCATGGCTCCAATTGTGTTTCCTCATATAGAGTTGCTGCTGGCAGACTTCCTTCCTTTAATATCTGTCAAAAGGCCCTAGCAGCCCTCAGGTAGCCGGCAGCCAATATGAATGGAGACAGATACAGGGGCATGGTCTGAAATAGTCCACTGTGTATTACAGCCCGGAGAGGGGTACGCACCCACACACACACATTCACACTCACAATGAAACACAGGATTGGAGCTAACACACGCAATCACCAACAAAGACAGACACAGGTATTAGAGCCCTGAGAGAAGTCTGTGCTCTCTCCAACCTCATTACATCCACAGGCCACAGGTGGATATAGTGTCTGTTATATCTGCAGGGACAGGCAGGCCTAAGAATGTGTCAGTATGTGTGTGAAAAAACATGTGTGCGAGAGTGTGCGGATTCCACATGCCAGAGCTCATCTGCCACATGCATGCATGCTACCATCATTTTTGAAACCTGCAAGTCATGGGAAATCCAGGAAAAGCTTCAAACTGCACATGGCCAACCCATCTCAGCTCCTTGTTGACATTTCTGTATCTGACAGCTACATGTTGGCCTCAGCTATTTGATTCTCTCTTTTATTCCTTCCTCTCCACTCCACCTTTTCCCTCTTCTCTTGGGTTTGCTTAAGCTGACTCAGGGTCACTTCAATTTAGCTTTTTGGCCCCAAGCATCTGAAAGCTACAGTGCTAAGGTAAATCGAGCCAGTGCTTCTACCTCCATATAAGTGTGTGAGTGTGTGCATGTTTGTGTGTGTGGCAGATATTTATGAGGATATATTGGACTCTGTGTTGGTGGCCAAGTAGAAGTCAAAAGTCAAATGCTCTTTGTTTGAGTTGTGAGTGAGAATATATGAGTGAGGGAGGAAAAAAGGATGGACAGGCAGACAGAGACAGAAAGCATGTGTATATATATTTGTGTGTGTGTGTGTGTGTTAGCATGAGAGGTCCGATCTCAAACCAACTTAGCCTTTCAGTACTTGATTAAGTGCCCACTTTGCTTGCACTCGGAAAAATGAACATTTGTGCCCACTGTCATGGTTGCGTGTTCGCAAGATTTGAGACAAGGTGTGCTTAAATCTCCATTTCGGCAAATTTCCAAATTTGCAACAGTTGCTAAACAACGGTGTTTACATGAACAATTGGTGTTGCTAGGTTACAGTGTTAAGGCGGTAGTCGATAGCTTAGCCTCCTGCTGGATCGTTTAACCACTTGGCAACTTGCAATTGAGATGCACATTGTATTTCTAACTTGGCAACAAAGCCAGCCAAGCAAAGTGGTTGGTTTGAGACTTAACCAGAAAGAGAAGGGAAGCAGTGGATGTGTAAGAAAAGCAGACTGCAAATATTTTTTTTTTTTTGCTTGTTTCTTGACTCTCCAATTCCTCTCAATGAAGAAAAAGCTTTCCTATCCAAACAAGACCATCAGTGTCTCTCTCTCTTCTTTCCCTTCAACACTGATATGGTTCTCTGGTTCCCAATCAAATGCTCACTTCATTAGCCCTCTTCTCTTTTCTCCTCATTGGCCCTTGGAAAATAAGGGCAGACACACACACACACACACACACACTTAGACGGCAGATACGCACTTACACCCCCATTGCCCAGTCAACCTCTTCAAATACACACTCACACTTACACAGAGGCAAACACACAGAGTGGTTCTGACTTTAAATAATGAGAGAGCTGTCACATCAGATCAGTGTCTGTGTCGCGGCATGGCCTGGTGGTCAGCAGGACGGATGGGAGCAACCGCTAGCGGCTGACACCCTCTGGACACATAGGGAAGGAAGAAGAGTGGGGGAGGGAGGGAAGGAGGGAGGGACGGGGGTGGAGATGAGGTGGAGTGGTGTCTGGAGGGAGAGAGAAAAATGGAGATGGACAGAGCAGCGGTCTGCCCGTCTCCCTCGGCATCCGGAGCCTGGAGAGCTAAATGGAGGAGAAGGAGGAGTGGTAGATGGAGGAGGGAGGTGTTGAGAATGGAGTGAGGTATAAGAGGAGAAGAGAGAACATTATAGGAGAGGAGAAGAAAGAAGAGGAAAAGGGAAGGATAAGGAAAAGTGAGGTGAAAACATGAGAATAAGACATTAGAAAAGAGGTAGAGGAGAGAATAAGAAAGGAGAGGCTAAAAAAGGAAAGGAAAGGGGAGAGAATACGAGAAATGAAAAGGAAAGGAAGGGGAATGAAAGAATAGGTGAGGAAAGGAAATAGATGATAAGAAAAGAAAAATGGAAGGAAAAGGACTGGAAAAAGTAAGGGCCAGGGAGGAGAATTTTAAAGGAAAGGGAAAACAGATGGGAGTTGAGAAGGAGGTTGAAGAGAAGAGAACCAAGAGGAAAGGAATGAGGGAAAAAAGGAAAGGAGAAGCAAGTGGACAAGGAAGGAAAGTATGCAAGGTGCTTAAATAAGGAAAAGAGAGGAGGAAAACAAAAAAGGAGAGAGAAGAGAATGAAGGGAGAAAATGAGGACAGGGAGAAGGAGAACAGACAAAAAAACAGGAGCTAAGGAACAGATAACAGAAGAAGTGGGAAGAGGCAAATAGAGGGAAGACGGAGGTAAAAGCTAATTCCAACCAAATAATGGCATGAAGCAATACCCTCGAGACAATGGAAGGAGAGAAGATAGAGGAGAGGCACACAAGATTGAAAATCTGGCTGTTTGTCCGGTACAGGTCAGAAATTATTAGTGTCAGTGCAGTCTACTGAGGCCTCAACTTTCTCTCTGTCTCTTTCTCCCATTTCTCTCTCAACACAGTCTCACAGCAATTCGTGTCCATGTGCATGAGATGTCATCTATTTATTTTGTGTGCTTTACCTTGCAGTCCATCAAATAGTTGCATTTGATGTGTTGATCCATTCAGTCTAGATGGACTTGAACGACACACATCACTTGAGTAAGTTTAGCAAAGCTTTAGGTCTGGTTTAATACAGAGAAAGTTCACAGTGACCTCAGACACAATGTGTTGATTTAAATTTAATCAAAACCACAATCTCTCACTAACCTCAACCAACGTGATTTTGTTATCTAAACCTAACCACAGACAGGACTCTTGATGCAAACCCTGGTCTCTCGTGTGATGGTTGCGTACCTTGTACACCTACCAACAACCCTAACCACCCTCTTTATGTGACAGTTAGTTTATTCAAAAAATAAGTTTCCAATTGAAATACATGAATTTGAAAGTTGTGCTTACTGTAATGAAAAAAATGCAAACTCATGTCCATGTACATGAAATCAATAAATTACATTTTGTGCACATGGACATGAAATGGACATGTCTCTGCCTCTGTTGTTATAGATTAATGAAAAGCTGACTTAATTTAATTTTCTGAAATGGAATTTATGGTACATCTCAGATGATCCACTTACCATGCCATCTCCTTCAGTCTAGACGGACTTTCAAATGAAGTATCATGGGGTCTACTTGTGTTTCTAATACACAAGTAAATACATTCTTTTATATTTCTTAACTGCCTTCAAGAATGCCTGCAGCATAGAGATTTGTATACACCCCACTTCTCTCCTTGTCCCTAGCGTAACCCTTTCCACATACAGCCTCCAGTTCAGCCCCCTCACCCCCCACCCCCCACCTAGCTAAACCCATCATCTTTATTCAATATGGCCCCTGGTAAGCATTTTAAGTCGGCTTAGCTTGTCAGAAAACTTCCATTTTTTTGGAGTGTTGACTCTCTCTCTCTTTCTCTTCCTTTCTCAGTCTCTCTTTCTTCAATGCCCACCCCCACATTACACACAAATCAGCACACACACATAAAAAATGCAGAAATGCTAGCTTAATGCGCAATCTGAATAACTACAGTAATATTGCTGCCATGTCAATTTGTCAGGCAAATCAATCTCCATAAATTCAACAGAGAGATATGAATTACCTATATCTACCTAACTTCAGCGCAGATACATGCGCGCACACACACATGCACACACTCATGAAGGTACATCCAGCCCTGTAACCCCAAGGGGCTGTGAGATGGTGCCAATAATGGAAATGGAGGACACCGTTTTCTCCAGTAAAATCACAAATAAGCATATTCCCCTGACAGTCTGGATGGGCTCTGAGAGAGATGTTCTGTAATATTACTGTGAGAGTGTGCATGCACTATGTGTGTGCGTGTGTGTGTGTGTGTGAGTGAGTGTGTGTGTAACCATAAATACATTTCGGCTCATGGATGGATGGGGGATCTCCACGGTGATTTGTTTGCTTGGATTAAATGTCAGTTTTGGAAATGTGTTGTTATACCTGAACTCCTGAGAGAGAGAAAGTGCAAGAGCAGGCGAGACAGACAGGCTCACCTGAGAGGTGTGTGTGCGCAGGCGTGTGTGTGTGTCATAACAGTTATAGTGATGCATATTGTATACTCTATATACTGTAGCTAGTTATATGCTGACATATATTTTCAGGATTAAAGAGATTATGTTTGTTGGAAGTCTAGCATGTGTCGTTTTATTTCATTAGACACTTTATTTGATGCAATGTTATTACTCAGTTGATAACATCAGCAGTATGAAATGCAACCAATGTTAATGGGTAGTTACTTAGTTACTGTAGCTCTGTGAGTTCACTTCTAGTCCTCTAATGAATGGTTAATGGCTAACCTCATCTAGTCCTCATGACTGGGCACTGTGACTATAACTGCAGGGGAGGTGGCTTAAAGTGGGCAGACACTGACCATTATTATTAATATACTGTATGAACATTGTGTTAACTCACTCACACATTACATACAGTACTGTGCAGAAGTTTTAAGCACTCTAGATGTTTTTACTCTTATCCTTCACCAGTACCATCAGGGAAGTGTCTGATCAGTCCCAGATTAATTCTGCAGCAGGACAATGATTCCAAACACACAGTCAAAGAACTCTGTCTTCAGAGACAAGAAGAACAAGGAGATCTGCAGTAGATGGTCTGACCCTCCCACAGTGCCCTGATCTCAACATGGAGATTACATGAAGAGACAGGAGACACTGAGACAGCCTGAATCCACAGGAACTGATGCAACTTCTCCGAGATGCTGGAACAAGCTACCTAAGTACAGGTGTACTGTGGAGAACTGGAGCTGTTTTAAAGATGGTGGTGGTGGTGGTGGCTACTATCCAATTAAGTAGATAAACACAAGACAACCTATGTCTTTTACAATGTTGAAAATTGGGTATGATGTGATGTGTATATTCTATTCCCAGCTTTACCTCCTGCCTGAATCAGAGTTGCTGACTGGTTTGTGACCAGTCAAAATCATCTGAGCAAGGTCTCAATACCACCAGGAGCACAATCAATCAGGAGCTATGAAAATGATTGACAACCACTGTGTCCTGATCCTGTGAAGCAGTTGCATCATTGCTCCCAGAGATGGAATCGTGTGCAGCAGGCCCCTGGGCAACAATAGGTTAGCAAATGTGTTCATTCCCAGGGGAGGGAAGAACCTCCTTTATGCAAATACTTTTGGTGGTTAATGTGATGCCAGATCTTTGTCACTACAACCAGGTGAAAATTGCCACTAATGTCAATAAGGCTAAACCTAAACATTATGTCAGCTGCAATGTTTGGGAAATGAGGAAGATACCAGGCCCTCAGGAAGTAAAGGTGACAGTGGGCTCCATGGTGTTCTTTGTAAAGACTGGCAGTCACACAGCAGTCCTGTAGTCCAACTTCAGGAAAAACATTTTTTTCTTTTTTTCTGGTTCAAAGTCAAACTATCTTCTAAATGTATGACCACATACAATATTTACAATACCATCTATTATTATAAGCATCATAGCTGTGACATCATATCCTTTCTCTGTTCCGAGCATGGGTAAATATAGACATGTAATGTGATTGTATATGAATCCATGAGTTTCACAGGTTGATGTGACGAGATGGTGTTAACCACATCCTGTTGATACAGACCTCGTGTCCTACCCAACCCAGCAAGGAGCACCTGTGTGTTTTGACACCCAACACTCGCCTCCTGAAGGTGGCAGTTTCGAAGGATTACACCGGCTGTAGCCTGCACAGTCTCTATTGCCTGTGGTGCACTGATTGCAGTTTCAGCTGCTCAAACCAACACCAGTGACTCCTCTGCGTTCTGCGTTTGTCTCAACAAAAAATGAACTGACTGTGGATACTTGCTCCAGCAGAATCACATTCTCTTTGTCTTGTATTACGTCACATTAAGAAGTCTGAACTTTTTATGTACTGTGAAGACGTGAATGTGGAGTTATTGTGCACTAAAAGTTGGAACTCAAAGAGTTTCAGCTCACAGAGAGAGTTAAACTCAAAGAGCGACTCACTGCACGTATCAAAGGCTTTTCACCGGCGACTGTCTACAAGCTTTATTCCTTGATATTCTCTCTTCAAAAGAGCTCGCTAATGTCAGCAAGCTATGCATACTTACACTCTAAGCAAAACTTGTTATGTGTCTGTTTGTTAACTGTTGGATATATTTCAATAAGATCCATAGCTCTAACTTTGTGTTTTATAATATTGAACCTAGTTATTGAATAACTTTTTAACATAATATTTTAATGAATTAATGAAGGTGTGCCAACTGTTCCAGAAAACAATGTAGTGTTTTGACACCCCTGCTGCCCTCTGAATGAATAAATAAAATAATTAAACAATGAAGTAAATGGGATAAATAATCTTGCACTTTGATTCAATGTATTATATTATTATTTATTATTATATTTATTGTTGTTGCTATCATGTTTGTGATCTTGTCCTCCTGTCATATGTCCTCTATACTCTTGAAAAACCAGAAAATCTCAGAGGTTGGCGATAACAAGGTTTCATATCTGAAAGGAATGTCATTCCTGTGATGTAGCATAGTTCAATTGGTATGTGTTGACATAAACAATTTTCTCTCAAAATTGCAAACCAGAGAATCAATACTAAGCTGTCGCTCCAAATTACAGTTCATGACAAGTACGGAGACTTTAACTTTGTGGATTCATTAATGGTAATCTCAACTATTACTGCCAAATGAAATTTATATTACCATGGCCCCACTGGGATTTAACCAGAAATATCCCCGTCATATTCTCTAGCCATCCCAATTATGTTGATGTGGCTTTACCTCTCTTCAGCTTCAACCTTCTTGCTACAGTATGTTGCTTCAATGCATGTAGTAACTGACCTGAGATTGGTCAGCTGACAGACTATATTGAGGAACAGGACTGCAACTACTGTAAAATTCTGTATTAAGCAGAGAGTACTACGCCCATTAGCACTGTATGTAATGTAAGGTGCTGTTTTCGTTGACTGTGTGCTTCTAAGTATAATTATTCCAAACCATGCATATGTATTGATTCAGTAACCTGAAGTATTTTAAAGACATAATAATTCTAACTTTGGGTCTGACACTGCATTATAATGGCATTGCTCATTATGGATTGGACAGCCTATGTTCACAAAGGCATGACTAGAAATCTACAAGCACAGACCAAACTGCCCTGGAGTTTACCAATAGCAAGTTTAACACATTGACTGCTATTCTCCTTCAGGAATCACATTCCTTTTCCTTTATTTTTATTTGGTGAAGAGGTGAACCAGAGAAAGGTAGAGATGGATGTGATGGCTACAGCATTTTTTCTTGTAACGCTACGACCCAATAAAATGTCTGTGTATCTGGGCTAGGGCTTGCTCACACAAGCATTTATAAAACTTAAATTCTAAACCAATATCAATTCATTTCAGTGGAATTGCAGCGATCAGTGAATTTGCTCATGGAGGCAAAAAACTTTATTTTCGTGGAGTTCATTGTTGACAAACTTGGACACAGAGTCTGTGGCAAGTCTTGAGAGTGCTCACTTTTGATGGAACTGGAAAAATTCAAAAGTCCACAATGAAGAAAGCAGTTATATTAGCTGTGTCACAACATTAAAGTCTGTCTTAAAACAATAGTCAGGTGCCCATGCATACAACAGTCATTCATACTGCTCCTTAAGAGGTCCTTGTCTGGTGCGGTGCTCATGTAATTGACTGGGGATAACAAACATTCCTGCATTACTGTCCCTCCATCATACTTCACCATAGAAAACACAAAGAAGGATTTTTGTACTAAAAAGGCTGTAACTGTGGTTAGTAACCATTTAACACAGACTGCTGCAGCTTCCTATGGCATTGCTGATCCCCTGAATTTTCATCTGCAGGAGCGCCACTATCAGATAAAAGTGCATCCACCACTTTTTATGACAAAATACTGGTTAAACTAATAATCTTCCTATCAGTCTCATTAGTACTTTGTGTTTGCAGTATGTTGGCAGAATGGAAAGAACAGGAAAAACACCCATTATTCTGGCTTGGAAGTGTTCACAGAGTATCCTACAGTGATTAGCCCAAGCACTAACCTTGCAGGAGACTGTCTTGTGGAAAATTCAATTAAATTCAATTAAATTCAGTTCAGTTTTATTTATATAGCGCCATATCACAACAAAAGTCATCTCAAGGCACTTTTCATATAGAGCAGGTCTAGACCATACTCTTTAAAATAGGTATTTACAGAGAGAGACCCAACAAATCCCACCAAGAGAAAGCACTAGGCGACAGTGGCAAGAAAAAAACTTTTAAGAGGAAGAAACCTTGAGCAGAACCGGACTCAGGGTGGGTGGCCATCTGCCTCGACTGGTTGGGTTAAGAAGGAGAGAGAGAGGGGGAGAGGGGGTAGAGAATAGCAAGAGAAGAACATAGCATAACACAGGTTCCATATAAAATGTAAGGTGATGCCAATAATACAGCAGTAGTAATGATACTAATGATAATTAAAGTATTAACTGCTAACATAGCAATACAACTAATAGCAGTGTAAGTAATTTCTAATTTTAGCAGCAGGTGTTGAGTGGAGTTGTAGGAGCAGCAGGAGACTTGTCATCACAGATCAGACTCTACAGCTCCAGAGGCAGAAATACCTGCAGAAAGAGATAGAAGAGGAGAGAGAGACGGAAGAGCACAATACTACAGGAAGGGAGATATTTAGTTAGTAACATGTATTTATGGGATATGAATCCATACTGTGGAGAAGAGAGAGAGAGAGAAGCTCAGTGCATCATGGGAGATCTCCCGGCAGTCTAGGCCTATAGCAGCATAACTAAGGGATGGTTCAAGCCTGAGCCAACCCTAACTATAAGCTTTATCAAAGAGGAAAGTTTTAAGCCGACTCTTAAAGGTACAGAGGGTGTCTGCCTCCCAGGACTGAAACTGGGAGAAGGTTCCACAGTAGAGGAGCCTGATAACTGAAGGCTCTGCCTGCTATTCTACTCTTGGAAACTCTGGGAACCACCAGTAAACCAGCATTCTGGGAGCGCACAGTCCTAGTGGGATTGTAGGGGACTATGAGATCTTTAAGGTAAGATGGAGGAAGGTAAAATGACCTTAGGTCATCTGTGCATGCAGCCGATTTCGACCCATAGTTGTGTTTTATGGCCAGGCGACCTCTAGTGGCCATAGTAATTATGATGGGAGCAAAGAAGAAAACAGGTGACCTAGAGCATAGAGCAACAAAGTCCACATGAGGAGGAGGTTGGGGTGGAGGTACTTGTTTGAACCAGAACCATACATTTTATTAAACCTAACCAAGTTGTTTTTGTGCCTGAACCTAACCAAACCATGACTGTTCGACAACCTTAACATATTTATTATTGTTACCATCTGGTACGCTTACCGCTTTTATGCTCATATGGATAGTATCTGAGAGGAGGAACAAACTGTTGTAATGGTCATTAAGGTTGGAGGACTTGTTGCATGGTAGTCACAACAGAAAAACAGCCCAAAATAGCTTCTTTTGTTGTGTTATGTATTTATAGCAGTTTGTTACCACATGAAACCAGATACCAGCAGTGTAGAGCCCCTATTACATTACCTAATTTGATTGTTAATATTGGACTTTGTTTTGATGTAACTTCCAGTGGTAGTGTCTTTGCAACCCTTCTGCCAACAGTTTGTTGACATGTCTGTAGTTCTTCTCAACAAGCAGGAGACATTGTCGACACTGATGTGAAAGCAGCATTAGCGCTAATTAGTAAATGTTAGGTTGCTTATCAGCACGAAACATTGTCAGCGTAGTGATGTGAATGCAGCATGAGCACTAATTAATAAGTGTTAGCATACTTATCAGGCTATGCTACGGAGGGGTGAAAAGGTATATTGTATAGGGTAATGTAAAGTTCTACAAAGTTTTACATAAAGCAACACAAACACTCACTCATGGTGTATGAGTGGAGACAGCCTCCAGTCCTAATATCTGATACCAGGGACCCGTAGCTGTGGAGCATTGGCCTCAGGTGTTCCGACCTCCACTTGATGAGTAGCACACCAGGAACCTATTAGGAAGACAGAGACAAACAACACCTAAGCCAGAACAGGCAGAGCCAGAGCAACATCACAGGGATTTCTCTGCCACCCTGTCAGTGTAAGCTGGAATAGGCTGCAGCTCCTCACATGACAATAAATCTGGATAAAGAAAATGACAGAATGAATAAATGAACACAGTTAAAGATGAAACCGCCTACAGGATCACCTTGACATCTCAGAGGAAATGCCTCCTGCACAAAAACTACAATGCTGTCTCACTCATTTATGTTTTAAAGCATTGTTTAGATGTGTATGTGTGTGAAGGTGGAGGGGAGGAGAACTTGTGAGGACGAAGACAGTGCACAGCGTGAGTTCTATAATGGCTTTCTCCTCCATTCTGGCTTGTTTGGACTCATCATTCGTTTTCTTCCCTTCCTGTGCCCTGACCCCTGATCTTGCCTTTCACCCACCTCTCCTATTGTCACAACAGCAGAGAGTTTGCCAGCCATCTTCTATTACCGTACAACAACCTTCAAATATTTATTTTTTCCCCTCCCAAATCACTGCCTTTCCTTGCACCTCTGTGATTCTCTGTTTTCTCCTCTTGCCTTATACCCCCCTCCCTTGACAACTCATCTGTCTATCAAAAGTTTACCTCACCCAACTCTACAAATCCATTTTTGCATCCAGGGGAGAAGAAATGCAGCAAGGACATGCACTGCTGATAGTCATTTTGCTCAGGAAATGACATATTCTAGAGCATTAATGCTAACAGCTGCTTCTAACTTTGTCCTAGGTGAGATAAAAGAATCTGTATTTAGCCATTAACACGGATGTTAAAGCCAGACTATGTAACCTTTACTGAACAGCACAGCAACACAGCACAGTACACAGCTTCATGTGACATTTATGGGATATATAGTATGGAGCCCCAAAAGGACATTATGGAATACTCATATGCAATAATTATGCAAAGTAGATATGTTAAATGAAACAGTAATTTGTGAAATAATACTCATCTCATCATTCTTATTTTCATAGTACACATCCCATGCCCCTCAGGAGACAAGATCAACAACCACTAAGAAAAATTAGCTGTAGCTAAAGCAACAATGCCAAAATAATTCTAGAGGCTTTTAGCTTACAATAGCTTACATAAACAACTTTAAGCTATTGGTCATGCCAGACCGAGTAAGGCTGTTATAGCAAAACTGTTACACCCATGCTCAGTGTCACACACTTATTTGTTAAGAATTCAGCTTTGGTTTTGTAAGGGGAAGAATGTATTATTTACTCTTTCAGAAGTTACATATTCAATTGGAAGAGCTTATTAATTGCTTCATCTAAAAATATACCTACAGAAACGTAGGTACTAACATTGTGTTCTTTTAAGACAGAAAAAAGGCGCTCTTAAAAAGCTGTAGGTAACTGATAAGCATTTTTTTTCTCGGTTTTGTTTTTGCTCTTTTATTAATATTGCTCATTTGTTTGTTGGCAGTCCAATATAGTTTTTGAATCTTGCCAAGTCAGCTTTAAACATTAATGTAGTCAGCAGCAGCAGCACAGGTATTGCACGGATTATAGCTGACTGTTTTGTTTTGTTCCTTGCATTTTGCAGCATACCTGAACTATTACTATTTCTGCATAGCAAAAAAGAAAGAAAGAAAATCTGCTGTACAGTTGTAGTCATCTTTACTAATCAATATAAGACCGATCATGATGACAGAAGTGTGAAATTGCAAACAGGGCTTTGAAATCATTTCATTAGTCTATTTCAATACTGTGAAATCTGAGATGTCTGCTGATATAATTTATGAATCACCCACAGTTGCTCCCTCACATGCCTGTAATGCATTTGTACAGACATTAAAGCATATCTTTATATGCACTCCACAGTTCACATACACATACTGCGCATCTGAGTAAATAATGTGCACAGGTGTTCTAATGGGCAAACAAACACAGCAGTCTTTGTTTTTGTCACCTGCCTCAATCTCTTGGCCACTTTCTCTCCCTCTCTCTCTCTCTCACACCAACATGCCAAGTGCCTTGTCTGCCCATCCATCACCCAGGGAGGCAGATGATTGGCCGCCTCGGACTGCTCCTCATAACAACAGTCTCTGCATGGTAACTGTTACTGAGGAGAGAAAATTACCAAACCCACTGAGATACAACCTGCTAAAAATAGCTGCCATCAAAAATCCCTGCTGCTTGTTACACCCTGTGCGTGTTTTTTTTTTTTTTTTTTTTTTTTGAATAGGTGTGTGTGTGTGGGTGTGTGTGTAGGTGGGTGGGTGTGAGTATGTGTACGGAGTAGGGAGGCAGACAGAAATATGGAGAGAAAGAGAAGGGTAACATATGACAGAGGGAATGATTGACTGACAGACCGACTGACACTCTAAATGGCTGACTGATTGTATGACTGATTTACTTACCACCTCCTGTCTTCACTAAGTAAGTAGCATAAATCAGCACTGCAGCGAGGAGCAACACTTTAAAAGACTGCCAGGCCTTTGGGTATTTCTGGCTATTTCAAGAGAGATAAAGTAGGTGACACATTACCTAGACCCAAACACATGATGGCAACTCAACATCAAAAATACATGGCTACAACTCAAGATGGGAGTGTGTGTGTGTGTATGTGTGTGTGTGTGCATGCGTGAGAGAGAGAGGAGCCAGAGAAGCCAGTGGCATACACGTGTCTAGTAGGATGAACTCCTTTGATGTGCTCGTATTTACAGATACGACCCAGGGGCCAATATTGTGTTCAGGTACCTGCAACTATGTTGAGCTTGAAGGAATGCTGAAATATAATATTTGTGTGCACATATATGTGTGTGTGTTTGTAGTGTGTGTGCATCCATGGATGTGTTTGTCTGTGTCCAAACTCAACAGCCTGGCTTTAGGCTTCTCTTGCTTCAGTTGCTTTCAGTGGCAGATACTGTAGGTATTAAGCTCCAAAAGCCAGTTTACTGTTGTAGAAAGTAAATTAACAGCCCAACAGGCTAAAATGATCAAATTGGAAGGCATACTTACTCCCAGCTTGAATTGTGATTTTAGCACATCATGCTATCCTGATAATCAGTATTTTGGATCACAGTCGTAGCTTGTCGCATTGCAGAGTGGCCTGATGAAGATAAAGCAAAGGCGGGGAAAACATTGACCTGATGTTATGGGAATGCGATGTAAGAATTGCAAATTATTACATCAGGTTGGAGATATAATTTTTGAGAGTTCAAGTTCACTATTTCCCCCTCTGGAAGGCACACAGGGACAAACAGTTGTAGTAGCAAACAAGCATGGGAAGGTCTGAATTCCCACAGACAACACATCGGAGTAAGTGAGCATTTTTAGGATGGAGTTTATTTTTCCTTTATGCCTGCAGTTAGGCCATGGTGTGCACTTGTGCAGTTGGAATGATCTCTCTCACAGTCCAAGGAAGCCTTGAAAACTTCAAAACAAACATGCACAAACACATTCAGTCAGCACAATATCAATACATATTGGCATGCCGCTGTTGTGTCCTGCCATCCCTGCTATATTCCCTCCACTCAGAAAAACTGCAGCATATTCTGCCAGCTGGAAGCCTTAGTGATTATTTAACTGCTCTGGGCTTAGCTTGGCAGCCCGTGGAGGGAGGATGAGGGAGGAGAGGAGACGAAAGAGGGAGGAGAAGGGAGGAATTAGCAAGGGATGAGGTGCTCGGGAGTATGTGTGTGTGTGTGTGTGTGTGTGTGTGTGTGTGCGTTTGTGTGGATTTTTGTGAGTTGTGTGTGCCCGTGCGTGCATATGTTTGTGGATGCTCTAAAAGCATTAATGTGCGAAAATTCACTAAGAGCATCCCTGAGCTGATTTTAGAGTGTCAGATCCGCATCCCGGCCATGTGCATGCAAGTTCTCCTTCAACTGGGAATGCTGTGACAGTGAATCCACCTATATGGATCAGTCCCTAACATGAAGGATTTGGTTTTTTTTGTTTTTTTCCCAGCTCCCAAACACCCTTTCCCCCACCTCTCTGGCTTACACTTCCTAAAGGATAATACAACAAATAATTAGCAGAGATGCTGTTGTACTGGAGAGGCAGACTAGGCAAAGAATGCATGAAAGAATCCTCTCAATATGCTGAAAATAGTAACAATTGAATTCTTTCAAAGCCAAAATAACACATCACAATCCTGTAATTGATATCCAATTTTAGAGTGTGGATACACTATTAATGTGTTTTTGCATCACTGCCTTGAAGAATTCTGCAGAAGATATTTTAATGATTTGGCATGATGTTTTGATCCAAAAACATGTTGCCAAACCATAAACAATTTAAATGATTAATGCAGGGGGAAAAAAAGAAAAAGTAATAAATGATTTACTAATAACACATGTAGATAAAGAAATAAATATCTCCAAATCCAGAAAAAGAAAGAACATGCATTCTGTGTGTATAAAAATATAAAGGAGGAAAAAAAATGCTACACAAACACATGTCCTGTTTAATGACAAGCAGTAATTCTCCTGCTTGTTCCACACAGCCTCACCAAAGAAAATGTGAATAATTTCTTCTCTTGAAAGGGGCACAGAATTGTTTTCCTCTGTCTAACCATTTTTTCTAAGGTGATCATGAAGTGTGAATGTAGTTAGCTCTTATCAGTGTACAGCACTTTTTATCTGGAGAGATAAAACGCTGTGAAGTGTCTGGTTTAGTCAAGGTTTTGATCAGAAGAGGGACAAATTCATCAAGTCTTGGCTATATCTCAAGTAACTCCTGACTTGTCTAGTGACCCCAACATTTGACTAGTCTTTTTAAAAAAAAATCTGTAATCAAACCATATACATTGCAAAAGAAAGACATCTATATTTGCTGTATGTGTGGTAATATATTTGATAATCATTGGCAGCATCAGCAGTAAATACATCACATCTGTGTTCCTCACTATGCAGACAACCATTAATATACTGTAGAGGAATGTCAATATTTCATTTTGCTTTGTTTTTCTTTAAAGGTCATTATCCTTCAAATCTCTGTATGCCACTCACTTAATGAGGCATAATATGAAAATGCTGGAAATGGAAAAAAAAAAAAAAAAAAAAAGAGAGTAAGCACTATTCTCCAAATAAAATGTTGCAAAATTACAGCCTTGGTACTACTAGGAATATGTGTGTGCATGTGTGTATGTGTGTGTTGGATTGAGCTATACTTACAAGGACCAACTTCACATCCCGTTGTTCTTGTGAGGGTATTTTAGATCTTGAGGACTTTTTTTTGGCCAGTCCTCACAGTGACCCGTCATGGCTGATTTTAGGGTTAGTGGTTGAGATGGTGAGCCTCAAAGGAATGAACAGTTCCATTCAGTGTCCTCAAAAGTCACAAAAAAAACACTGCCTGTGTGTGTGTTTATTTTTCTGTGCATGGGTGTGTATGTCTGTGTCTGAAGATATAAAACAGTAAATAGAACATTTTAACCTCAGTGGGAATTTCTGTAAGTACTTTCTTGCTGATTCAGGACCACTGAGTAAAGATGATGTTGTTGTCTCTGTGTGTGTGTGTGTGTGTGTGTGTGTTGGCACCTATGCGCATGTGTGTTTTTAATGTCAGCCCAGCCTCAGCAGAGCTCAGTCTTTGAACATTTATGACACGCATCCATGCATTCCTGTATATGTGTATACACAGTGAGGAGGTGTGTGTGTGTGTGTGTGTGCTGAGATGGGGTGGGGTTGCTAAAAGCAGTGAGTATTCCTTTGACACACATAAATACATGTGTTTTTATGCTTCAATGAAGCATTTAACAAACTACACAGGAAAATGTGACTTTGCTGAATCGACAATGTACTAAAAAAAATCAAGTCCCATCTCTCGCTCTCTTTCACTGCCTTTCTTTCCTCTTTCTGCCTTTATTCCCAAATGCTCAAAAGCGCCATTCATATTCAAAATCACTTACAATTGAATTTTCTTCACCATATATTTAAATAACATCCAGCCATGCTAACTGCACTATTTTACTTTATAATGACCTCTTCTCTAAGGTCAGTGGATACCATTATATCATGAAACCATGAGGATCTTGTATATACAAATCAGAATATACAGCACATACTGATAGCCGTATTATAGAATATACCCATTATGTTATTATACAATCCATTACTGCATTTTATGACCCCAGGCACTATTAAAACCTAAACTGATCTCAGCAGTGAAAAGGTTTAAAGAGTTAATTCTAGCATGAAGTCAGTTTCAGACAGACAGACAGATGAAAAGTTACAGTCACACGGGAAGGGAGAGATGAATGCACCAACACTTCATTTAAATCTGGGCTCAGATTTGCGTATGGTCCATTATTTTTTTCTCCCTCGCTTCCATCTTTTTAATGAGTGTCTTCATTCTGCATGTTACTGTCTGAAGCAGTGCTCCAAGCGACAGATATCTTTACACTCCAGTACACATTATAGAGCCAACACCCTCTGTCCTCATTCTCTCCCGTTCCTCACTTTCTCAGACAGTTGCCGAGTCTATGTCCGTCCAATTTGCGAACCACTTTAAGTGATACGTTCCCGCCTCTCGCCAGTGTTCAATATTTCCCTCTCAGCGAGGCTGTCTGCTCCTCTCTTCTGACGCCCACTCTACCTTCTCTCATGTCTCCTCTCTGTCTACACTTTTCATCTTCATTTTACTCTTCTCCATATCTGTTCTTAGTCCTTCGTGGCTCCATTCCTTTGCGTATAAAACATACTAAGTGTAAGTTCATATTAGGAACGCCTATGCATATTTGCATAAAACTTTTTAAGTTTTTAAGTTTTCAGTGTTTCTTTAAATTTCTTTACTCAGGCTTTGAACCTCTGGATGTTGCAAGAAACGTGTCAGAAAGAGTTTTAAAGTAAGAAAACACTGAGTGCCTGTCCAGCATGGCCATAGTAAAGATGCTATAATATGGTTATTCAAACCTTGATTGCAATCCAAAACATCATTATTGTTGCTTGTGGTTTTTTTCTGTAGTCATTAAAAATGGAAAGATCAGCAGAAAAGGAATCCAGGCTTATCTGAGAAGCAGCGACTTCTCTTGTCAGATGAATCTGCTGAAGGAAAACATAAAGCAAAGCAAATAAGATCAGAAAGCACTGACCAGAATGGAGTTGTGAATGTGGCGAAAAATAAAGGACAGAACAAAGTATCCATAGTGTTTTCTTGTCTCCACATACTCTTATTGTCACATAGTTATTCTGTTCATCAGTGGAGAAAAATCTGCAACATGTATTCAAGGGTAAGATAATTATAAGGATGTTTAAATGTGTAAATTTAGATTAGATTAGATTAAACTTCAGACCGGTAAGTGCAAACAACAGTGAGAAAGTGCCATATATATACATACATACATACATACATACATACATACGTATCTACATCAGGAAAAAAAAAAAATAGCCTGCAGTATTTACATGAGTGTACAGTGTTTGTATGTACAGTGTGTGTGTGATGCTTCACTGACCAGAGCATCACATTGAGAAATTTTAAAGCTCATGTGGTGACTTAAAGAATTATCACCCAACTCCACTGCAGTTTTCCTCAGCTCTGCAGAGCATTTGAGTGTCACAGTTTGTGATAATAAGATATAATTATAAAAATAATAACAATGCAGTCTGTGAAGAAAAGAAGCAGAACAAACTAAAACTATGTGTGACCACCTTATAAAGTTGCCTTCTCATTGCCTTCATCCAGGAGACAGAGAAATGTTGTCTTTCTGGCCCCTTGATAACTTTTTTGTTTTGTTTTGCTTAAAAATACGTCTTTTCCTTCTGGAGACTATTTTCATGAGGGCTGAGTTTCTCTCAGAGCTGTTAATCAATGAACAATGAGCTAAAATAGATTAAAAACCTCTATAAAGCTGAAGGGAAGTGTAGAGATGGGTAATAATTCTCTGTGGATTTGTCACTACAACTGACTCCTCCTATGCTACACAGTCATTTCATCCATTATTGATACAAAAATAATGATTACTGCAGCTTTAAGGGATATGCAGATAACATTTTGTTGAGACACTGGTCTTTTGATGAAGCAAACTGAACAAGTGCACGCAGATAAAGGCTATGATCTCTTGTCCACTTAATCATTCATTAAGAGCAGAGCATTCTCTCTTTTGCTTCTTTTAAATCTTGTTTTACGTTCACCCCTCTTTTATTCTCCGCTGTCCTACCCCTGCCTTTATTCTTACCCTCTTTCCTTGTTTATTCATCAGTCTAAGGCCTCAGGCTGAGTTTGGTCTGCCTGTTCTACCATTCTTTATTTCCTGTTCTCTTGCTTGCCCTCACCTGCCATCCTCCCCCTTTTTTAAAATCTCTCTCCACCTGGTTATTTCCTTCCTTATTTCCTCTCCATCTTGTCAGGCCCTCATCTCTTCTTCACTTTCCATAATTACACATAGTTCTCAGGTCATCATGCTATCATGACTATCAGGATATTCTTTCTTTGTCTGTGTGTCTTTCTCTCCTCCTCTCTCACCGAACTCCTTCACCTACCCACAATCCTAATTTGTTTCTTCACTTGATCCATCCCCCCGTCCCCTCACCTCACAACACACACATCCACACTTTCCTCTTTTGTGTCGATTAGTCAGAGTTGAAGGCATGGTGTCTCTGGCTGATGGACACATTTGTCTGCTCAGCAATCTGCTGCTGTGCCATAAGGAGCACACACATACCCGAATCCATGCATGCACACACTAGCATGTAGGCGCCCACACATATACCCGCAAAGATACACACACACACACACGCACACAAAATGTCAATCTGCACCTATGTCGAAGAGCAACCCACCATAACTAATGCCTGAGGTAACCTACTTTTGTTAGCCATATCTGAGTTGTGATTCATATGATTACACATGCACGCATGAGTGCACAAACAAGCCCGCACACACACACACATGCACAGCATAGATCAATTTACAGTGAGGCTGGCAGTGAGTTTCGACACAAATGGTCTTATCTCTGAAATCTTGTTCCGAACTATCATCTAAGTGAAAAATGTTGCTTTAGTTGCTGTCTTACAAAGAGGGTAAAACGCCTGTCAGACACCATCACAGGTAATAATGTTCTGAAGTGAAACATTAAAACATCCCTCAACAAAGACATAAAAGATAAAAAAGAATTTGCATAGTCTTTGTGTTTTAAGGTAGAGGGAAGGCCACAATTAAATGCAGGCTGGTGAAAATTCTGTTTCATTTTGGAGAAGCAGATTTTCTTTAGTTTACAAATATTTGTTACTGTAGAATAATCACTGATAAGAATTACCAGTCCTTGATATGAGTGCTCATTATGCAGTAAAACAATAAAAAATTCAGAATCTAAATTTTAAAACACTGGAATGAGTCATTGTGTTCTCTGCAAAATTGGTAACATTTGTGACATGTGCTACACACAACATATGGAGCCCCAAAGTGGGAAAAATGAATAAATAAACACATAATTTTGAGATTAATAATCAGTTGGATAAATTGCATAAAATATAAAAATGCACCAGTAATTTGTAAAATACATTTAAATAGTTGTTGTCATTTAAATTATTAAAAATGCAAACAATTTTATTACAAAATGCCCTTTTCCAAAACTCCCAGGGGGGTCTTGTCACTAATCCTTCACCCCCCAGCCAGTCACATACCCCCTGTTACTCTTAAAGGCAAGTTGTGTTGTGCTTTGGAGCAAAGTTCTTGCAAGTCAGGCACACCCACATGTGTGAGCATGTAGGTATTCTGATTGAAATCCTGCCATTCTGCTGATTAGTAAGTGGTGGCGGTGATGCACCAACAGATGTAGCAACAACCCAACAAAGGCAGTAAAGATGAAGACTACTGGTGCAATGCAATTTTTTTAAAATAATTTTTACACAAACAATTTGTATTTTAGACCATAAGGATGCATGCAATTTGTTTTGGTGAGAAATGCTGCATGCAATTTTTTTTTTTATAAGAAAGCTCCATAAGGTGCCTTTAAGTTGGCCACCACAGTCAGACAGTTAGCACGTTAGCTATAGCAACAGCAATGTCAAAATATTTGTGAATCAACCAACTAGAAGCTGCTGCTGTAAATAAATACAGTGCACAGTTATCTAACCTCCCTTTATATCTTTTTAACAAGCACATGCTACTTTCCCTGCCAGCTAACTAGCTAGGCTGGGTTTTGAGTTTGAAAACTTTTAATTAGCATCAGAGTGAAGAGTGTGTGTTAATCACAACTAGCCAAGGCCAAACTCTGAGCAGAGCAAAAGGACAGTTTTTCTCTCATAGAGTGCTCTGTGGTCACCACAGGAGTTAGCTAACATAGCTAACACTCATTTTGAGGCATTCTGATGACAGAAACTCTGAAAACTAATAGGGTAGGGAGAACATAGCATAATGCAGATTCCATATAGAGATGTAAAGTTTTATTAGCAACAGTAATAATTGTCATTACCAAAAGTGGTAATGACAATTAGAATATTATGATATTACAATTATATTAGTAATAACAATAGTAGAAATAAGACTAGAAGTAGGACTACTGGATTCAATTATGACATCAGGCACTGAGCAGGGTGGTAGGAGCAGCAGGAGGCATGTCATCACAGATCACACACTACAGCTCTGGAGAGAGAAATACTTGCAGAAAGAGACAGAAGAAGAGAGAGAAAACTATGGGAGAGGGGAGACATCAAGATAGTGACATGCATTTATGAGATATGAATAGGCACAGAGAGAAAAAGAGAGAGGAACCCAATGCATTAATCCATGGCAGTCTAAGCTCATGGGCTTTTTATGGGCTTGACTGTAAAACCGTGAAAAGATAGTGCTCAGTAAGTGCAACCATGTGTTTTTTTGGCATTACTGCACTTGCCAATTTGTGTTTGATGTAGTGTCCGTAGTTGAGCAATTACTAACAGTGCAAATATGCAACATAATGAACATACTGACATCATGAAAAGTGACCTTAAGCTTATAAAAAAATGTGACATGAAATTAAAGTGTTATTGGGATAGAATGTCATAATAATAACGTCTCTCCATTCCCCTCTGAGGATTCTTGTCTGACTTTGAAGCAGTCCGAAGTTATTGTAGGTCTGGCAATAACTCATTTGAGACACATTATTACAGCATTCCATACCCTCTCAGTTCCACAACATTTGAGAAAGAATCTGCTGCAGCTCCTGCTGCAGCACATAGTGATTGATAAAAGCAAGATGGGGGACTTTTTGATGGCTACCATCATGTGTTGATACACCTGCAATATCTCTTGGGAGTCTACATTTGCAGTGCAGTTGACTAGTTAAAATAACACACAAGAAACAGGCATGCTCCAGCTGTTTCCTATTGACAAGTTTGCTCATCGTTTCTCGTGGAAGTCAGTTGGGGGAAGAGATGATTTGGAATAGTAAAATAAAGTGCAGAAAAAAAAGGGAAGTGAGAAATCAAACACCCTGGCTGTGGGTGATGAACGTCTGTTGTGGTTGTGCATCTCCTCCAGTCCATCCCAAGAGGAGAGGGGGGATGAGAGGAGCAGAGGAGGAAGAGGAGGTTTGTCTGAATCAACATGTTTTTAAGGGGGATGTGAGAAACTGGGACAGTGGTGGCATCGCTGATGTCCCTGGGCTCAGCACGCTACAAACAGAGAACACACACACACACATACACACACACACATACAGAAATGCAAGCACGAACAAACACACATTTACACACTTGCACCCTTGGGGAGCCCCGCTTTCAAAGTGCTTTCAAATGGTGCTGTGCCAAATCTCCATACATTATAGTCAGAATTTATATAAAAAGGCTGTATTTGCATAAATGTAGTCACACGGGGACCAAACAGAGCAGAGAGAATATTCAAGTGGCTTGACTTGTTAGTCCCTCTTACATACGCACACACCTAGACTTATACATACAAACTCAGATGTAGAAAGAACTCTTTACACATACAATCACATACAGTATTCCCTCACACCCAAGTGAAATAGTGCAATACTGTAGGCACAATTTGATGGAGAAGGATAGCATGCCATAATTCACACATGAACCTGACAGATAGAATAATTTGATTTGTGTCTGAGTGTTTGGAGAGTGATCACAGGTCAAAATCAGGTCTATTAGGTGTCTGATTGCATTAGATATGCAAATGAGGCCCAGCTGGAGCCAATCCCATCACACCTGTGAGTCCTTGAGGTCCTGCAGTGACAAACCTAAGAGGTGTGATTTTAATGACATGCTCCAATATGAAGGAGACTCTCATTCATTACCATTAATTTGCAAGCATATGCTTTTTTTTTTCTTTTGTAAAAGTATACAATTTTAGCTTTAAAAGCCTATGGAAGAATACCTTGGGATGATAAGGAGCTGCTTTTAATGGAGAGGTTGAAGTGGTGAAGTCACAAACTGACTTTGATTGATGTTTTTTGGAGGAAAAAGAGTCTGTCATGCACTTTTGGTCATATGGTTTTAAAGTGGGTATCTTGAGTTTTGCATCTTCAAGTGTATAGATGAAAACCACAGTCAGTGAGCTGAAGTCATCTGAGGAAATTTCTCTGTTTAGTTGGATATATTTTCATATATAGACAGAAAATATACTGAAGCAAGAAAAGGGGGGTTCATTAGTATTCATCAGTGCTACATTGTTAGTGGCTTCGGTTTCTCCCAGAGCACAACACTCCATGTAATAAGTACAGTACAATGATGATGCCTCTTTGCTGGGCCTTACTCAAAATTCTATTTTGCTCTCCTTGGCATGTCTGCTGTAATAACAAATGACAAATGGATAGTTCTAGAATGATAAAATATTTAAGCATGCAAAACTATGTATCTCTGAAAGGTATACAAATCATCATAGTACACCATGAACAAATAAAGGCTTGTCCCAAATGTCATTAACATTTCTACAACATTAAATCTGTTTCTTTGAGCTTCTCTTTTTTCACTGAAATACTCTGACTGACTGGTTTATTAATTCTGAACAACTGTACACTGCCTCAGTAGTTAAACTGCACTTATGTATACCTTATGTATATTTTTCAAAATCAAAATTTAACAAGGGAAGAGAAAGACATGTAGTATATGCATTAACAACAAATTAGCACATCAAATGGGGAAAAAGACAGAAAGCACAATGCATGTTTCCGCTACCAATTGGTAATTAGTGGAATAGTGTGGAAATAGCATCAGCATTACATGTCCTGTTCCCCATGGGCTAACTAGCATGCTGTAAAAAACATTTCCCCATAGCACTACTAGTGGTCAGAAACTTTACAGGGTACCTTTAGTGCACAGTAAATAACAGCACATGCTGCTAGCTATCAAGATGGCGCTGGTCTCATCGGCTGCTAGTTACAGTAGCTCCGGGTGTCCAACTGCACATTTTTCTATTTATTACAGAGACTTGTTTTTTCCAATGCTAATTGCTGCACTTTAACTTTGTCACTTTGTTACTTCTGTGCCTTTCTATATTATATTTTTTATTTTTTTATTTTTCTATGTTGGTCACCCTTGTTTCTTCCACAAGTGTGATAAATATAAAGTCTATCTTCTTATCTTATTGCTTTATCTTATCTTGATCTTATCTTATCTTATCTTATCTTTAGTTTAGTTTCTGTTGCTGTGTTTATCACAATAACTAATAATGAACACATATACACTCCATATACACTTAGACTGCGTGCAGCAGCAATGCTCCTCCCAGAGTCCAAAGACATGCATCTTAGGTTAATTGGTGACTCTAAATTGCCCATAGGTGTGAATGTGAGTGTGAATGGTGGTTTGTCTATAAGCGCTGGCCCTGCGATGGACTGATCAGCTGTACAGTACAGTTTATATGGGGCGGTTGTGGCTCAGGAGGTAGAGCAGGGTTGCCCACCAATTGGAATGTCAGCGGTTCGATCCCCGGCTTCTCCAGTCCGTGCCAAAGTATCCTTGGGCAAGATACTGAACCCCACATTGCCCCCAATGTGTGTATCATCGGTGTGTGAATGGATGTGCATGTGTTAGAGCGTTTTGTAGAATAGAGCAAGCACTGTATTAATGTGTGTGTGAATGGGTGAATATGACACATAGTGTAAAGTGCTTTGAGTGGTGGATACGACTAGAAAAGTGCTATATAAGTACAAGTCCATGTGTAGTATTGATCCTATGTGGTATAGTTATTGGTACATACAGTGCCTGAATACTGTACCCTGCATTACATGAATAAATGCTGTGTGTTTGTGTATCAGATGCCATGGCCTATGCTGTTAATGATATGCTCACAGCATAACAGTCATTAAACAATGTCTGCTTTTTACAAATGTATTGCCAGTGATTAATTATTTATTAATTATTATGATAAAATTCTAGTAATTGTATGTATTTTTTAACTTCTACTTCCAGTGTTGTTTTCAGCCAGATGAATTTCCTCTCTGTCAATGTTACTCTTAAGGATAGCTTGTGAATAAATGTAACATGATGACACATTCGTGTAACAGCATGAATGCTTAATTTAATGATATTGGTTTGGTATTCAGAATCAAATCGTCCAATGCACATCATGAATTATGTAGAGCCATTCTAAAGGGAAAAGGTATTGGTCCTTCTCTGTTTCACTTTGTACACTGTGTAGGCCTGCATTCCCACTTACAATCATATCATCAGCTTGACACCAGCCAGGCTTGAAATGGAGCCTGTTTTCTTCGCTTCTCTATTCTTTTAGATGAGTTGCATGGGTCTGCTTATAGTCAGTGTGAAATGAGCTGAGCTAAAGTGGTTTTGCTAGGGCAGTTACGCCTGAACCAGAGAGAGGAAAATGAATGGCTTGGTGTTTTACTTGACTGGCTTGAGATAGGAAATACAGTTTGAACATGGAAAGAAGGAATTGTATTCAGACAAATGTGAACGTTTCTGCATGTGTGTATTTTAAGTGAATACATGATTACAGCGAATAATATGTGACATGCCTCACATCTGTGTCTCTCCCCTGCTCTCGTCTCTTTTTGGTGAAAACAACACATCAGCAGCAAAGGGCTTCAGGTCCCCAGTGATTCTGCTGGATCTCTTCAGCCACAAGAAGCATTTGACAGAGCTCACATGCCAATACACACTCATGCACTTTGTGTATTGGTGACAAAGGAGAGTGAAAGCAGGGAAAGCAAGGAAAAGATGCATGTGAGGTGTAAATGAAAAATAGGCAGCTGCATTGGTTAAAATAAATGAAGACTAAAGATGTATTCAGACACAAAGCTAAACAAGTTGTTTGTGCAAATCTGACTGTGCAGATGTTAGCTCTAAGCTAGGTAACATGCACACTGATAGCATCCATGGGAGTGTGTGTGTGTGTGTGTGTATGTCTACTTACATGTATAAGATTTACCATGTTTATCTTCATAGTTTAGTGCATCAGCTTGCTAACTTTTGCAAATTAGCACTAGACACAAAGTAGTGCACTGCTGTTGCAGTTGTAGTTTTTAGTTATTCGCTTAAGGTACCCGGTTAAATTTCTGAAAAATAATTTTGACCTGATATAGGTCAAGTAGTTACAATTCATCCTAAAGGTTAATATGGTGTCTGTTCAAAATTTCATGTCAATCCATCTCACTCAAAATCACACCATTCACAATTTAATGGAAATTCACCCAATGTTGTTGAGATTTTTCAGTCCAAAGTGGTAGACTGACCAACTGACGGTCTGAGAACGGTCTGAGACTGCCGTCCTCAGAGTCACATTACAAGTGTGGCTAAAAATATCAATTTCATCAGATGCTTCTTCAGAGGTTTCTTTACAGCAAAACACATGGAAATTGAAAATTAATCATAGAAGCTAGTAAATTAACATAGAGTCAAATGAGCATAATTATAGAACATATTGCATCCAATAAACCTCTTGCTCTAGCTCAGAGCTGTGCCATGTGCTTTCAAAGGTCAGACTGATCTGAAGGGAGGCTTTTAACTGGATGATAACAGATGTAAACAAACAGTGAATTGGCCATTTATTACTGAGAGCTGCTTTGATTTATCTGATGAATACAGTATTTTCAGCATGACGGAGATGATGTAGGTGCACAGAAATGACTCAGAATGAGTAGATATTGAACAAAATTATGGCTTTTGTTCTTTATAGAACTATAAATATCCTGTATTAAACAACTGGCTCAGGTATGCAGGAGGCAAAAACAGAGACTGTGGATGTCTCAGTAATGTCTTGAATTAATAAGAAAGAAAATGAAGTACAACAAGCCAGCCGATTCTGCATATCACAAGCTGTGTACTGGCTTTGTCTCCAATAAATCCAATTAAACAATCATCAACAAAATTCCAGTCAAAATGGGGAGGAAACTACCCGGATAGGCAATAAATTTAATTAAACCTTTTAAAGAAACAAGGGAACAACTGTCTGAGGCACTAATACACATACAAGCTGTAACTGGATAAATGTTATAAAGATAAGATACCACATTCATTCACGTGGCTGGAAACATCCAAGGCTTGACCAATAGCCTGCCTCCATATAGACTTCATTGACCACAGAGAGCAGAGTGAAAGCACTTGAATATAAAATGGAGACTTAATGCTGTTAGGATAAATAGGTGCAGAGTGAATCGTAATGTACTGAGAATGGTGCTCAGTATGGTGCTAAAGAAAAGCTCTCACAGAAAGTGTTTCCCTTACTGGATTTCTATGCATCTTTAATATGGGAAAACAAAACCTGGCCAACACAGATGTATATAAAATATACAGCAAAAATTATTTATTTTTTCCCATAATGGTTGCCATTCAGGCTATGATCATGCACTTGTCACCTTTGTTTAAGAAGGAAACACATGTCACTGGGTTGTACTCCAATCCTTCCAAAAACAAAAATATGGAAGGAAAGAAAAAGAACACAAGAAAGACAAGAAAAAAAAAAAGGCATAGTCGGATTCTCACAGTAACAGTTTTATGGGAATAGAACACAGTTTGAGGCCTTGTTACCTTCTAAGACAAGACTGACTGCTCAGGGCCAAGGCAGCCCATTTTAAACCCAGAGATCCACCCAAAAAAACATTTTTTTTCCATTTATTATTATTTTATTTTCCAATAATGCACCCATATATATATATATATATATATATATATATATACACATATATGTATATATATATATATATATATATATATATATATATACACACACATATATATATGTATATATGTATGTGTGTGTGTGTGTGTGTGTGTGTGTGTGTGAAGACAGACTTACTCCGGGTGAAGCGACATGCTTATATGTATGAATGGATGAAAGTGTGTACCCCTGGTGACTCTACTAAAACGGAAATGGAAACAACATAACTGTAAAGTTATGGGACAAATATATAAGGGTTGGTGGAGCTGCTCCATCACACTCAATTGACAAAACAATGCATATTGGTGCAAGCTGTTTGAACCTCATTAAGTGTGACTGCCCCCCATGTTTCTGTTGTTTTTTACTTCCTGTCTTTGTCTGTTTCCCTCCTTTTTTCCTGTCCCACCTGTGTCATATTAGTAATTATTCCTGGTGTGTATTTAAGTCCTGTCTCTCCCCTTTGAGTTTGCCTGAGTATTTAACAGTGGATGCTCCCATGTGTTCTCAGTTGTCCTGAGAGATTCTCTCATGTTTGGACTTCTTTCCTTAGTGTTTGGACTTTCCCTGGTTTCTTTGTATTTGTTTGCATTTGTCACCTTCACCTGCTACATATGCCTTAAGCTCTCTTTTTGTTATAAATAAACCTGTGGACTCTCTCACCAGTTTCTTGTGTCTGCATTTGGGTCTTAACTTCTGCATCTTTGACCCCTAAAACTGTGACATCCAGATTTATATTCCAATTAAGTTTGATGCCCCTAACCCACTGCAGCCTCTCTTAAACTGCTTACTTGATGTTAAAATATTGATTTAAAATTCTTTTACTCACTTTTAAGGCTTTAAACAGTTTAGCACCTAGTTAAATAACCGATGCTCTTAGTGCAGCCAAAGAGTAAACTAAAGCATAGAGGGGATCGGGCTTTTGCAGTGGCTGCTCCTAGACTGTGAAATAACTTCCCACTCCACATTTGCACTGCAGAGTCTATACAATCATCTTTCTTAAAACCCACCTTTTTACCTTGTCTCTTAATTCAGAGTTCAGCTTGACTTCCATTCAGGTTATTTTATGTTGTAGTGTCTTTTTGTTTTAGCTCGTTTTTAGTCTTTTAAATTTTTATCTGTATGTTATATTTTATTGTACTTATTTTGTTCTATTGATCTATGCTTTTATCTTGTTTTAAAACTCATTTGTAAAGCACTCTGTTTAACCTTGTTGTTTTTAAATGTGCTATAGAAATAAAATTGACATTGACACAAAGCTTTCAAATAAAATTCAGCTTTGTGTAAATTATTTCAAATGCTTGTCACTGAGTCCAAATGAAAATACATACCGAAAGTAATTCCTCACTCAGCTATTGTAGCTAATAGCATATCCACTTGTGGGAAAATTAGCTTACCAGGCAAACCAACTAGCAAACTACCAATTCAATACCAGTTATAACAAAGATGAATTACTTGTCATTTCATATTGCATAATTCTATTTCAATAGAGCTATTACAAAAATATCCTGATAGACTTCCATTGCTTCACTGGTTTCATTACCAGAGAGGTGTCACACAGTCCCCAGCATTGCTGTGTCGATCAAAGAAACTTGTTGAAGTCGTTGGAATCTTTCTCATCCATCGACTCATCTAGACATTCTGGCAGGACAGTGCCATCCCCCCCCCCCCAGTACCTTGTCTTTTCTTTTCCATTTGATTTAGCTCTTTGTCTGTGTCATCTGGTTCTAATAAATGTTATTGTCCATGTGTAGATTTAAAATGACTTGCAGTCATCCTCATAAAAGGCCAGTGGATTACCAAACACTTAAATGTTCTTGAATCACCTTGAATCAAGTGGCTGCAATCAATATTTTTATAATAACAGTGTATGAAATGATAATGTGAAAACAATGTGACAATGTGAAAGGTGTGCCCCACAGGAACGAATAATGACAATTAACATGCATCTGTGCAGCTCCCCCCAGCTTTTCATGGCTTTATAGCAACTTTAAAGCAACAGCTCAGGTGACAGATGGCAAACAAATGTTTGAAATTATTTATGTAAAATTCATTTATTTGAAAAAGCTTAAGGAAGTTTGCTCTTGCATGCCAGTATGAAGCTTTGCAGAGTGCCATTTTGCTAATCGTTACAATGGAGGTGGTGTGTATAAAGTTGTCACAGCCAATAGTGAGTACAGCCACAGTTATGACAATTTGCAAGGTTGAAAAATACTGGTCTTAAGAATACTGGAATACTAGAATAAAGCACTTTCTTTTTTATTCTATTATTGGACTGGCACAACTCTGATTCAAATGTATTGACCCTGACTTGCCTGCTCAGGTTTCCACTCTATAGCAAAGATATTTAATGTCCCATGTGTTGGCAATCAGCACATTGTGTGTGTGTGTTTGTGTCTGTGTGTGTGGTGGTCAGTCAGTGAGGTGAAGCGGGGGTCTGTCCTGGAGGTCTAAAGGGGATGCAGGTGGCACAGTCTGCCATCTGCCACACCACCGTATTATGACAGTATCTCCCCACCTGCTCGGTCGAGTTCAAAACACACACATCCACATCCACATCCACCCACTTATATGCACTCATGGCCACACAGGGATGAACACAAACACACAGAAGCCTGAAGGGTAGAGATGAAATATCCTCCTCATCAGTCTAACACTGGGACCTAAAGACCCAGACCTGGGGACCACGAACCATACATCTGACCACACAAGCCTTGGATGCACACACACTCCCAACCCACACACATAAATGCACACATGCATACACACTGTTCTTTATGTCCCTGTATTTGTTTTTTCATCCCTGTATCTAAAGCCATGATGTGGCTTGTGTGTTCTGTGTGCTTATTTGAATATCACTGCTTTGAAGAAAATACAGACATTTTCTTCTATCTCTAACCACCTCAGTCTTGGCCTCCATACCACACAAATAATAGACTCCATCAAATCCTGACATGTGGGTGCATCTTTGTGGGTGTATGGTTGTGTGCCACCACAATGTCACCATATTAACCAGATCAGAAGTATAATGAGTAAATAGGTCAACTAGAAACCCTTTAGTGCCAATTTAGAGACTGATGAAAGGGCGTAGGAAGGCATATATCATTATAAACCTTATTAAATGGGCCAGCGTCTGTCCCAGAGGCTGGAGCAATGATGTTGTAAAAATGTTATCGATGCAGTCGTACTAAGATCTACAGTGCTCATTATGTATGTGATGATAAGTAGTCGAGATGCTGACACATTTAGGTGTGTTTTATGCTCGGTTCTATTATCAAACAGTGTACTTTGTCTCTAATGGTCCCCTGCAGCTCTGCATTTAACACATCATTGTTGGAATGTAGATAAACATGTTTATGGAGGTCTGTTTCTGTTGTCCATTGTGCTGCAATTTTTTCAGTGTTGAAAAGTAGCCCATTGCCGTGTGCTCTCTCTCTTTCTCTTTCATATAGTGCACTCCTGAAGCAGTTGTGTTGTATCCTAACTAACTTTCTTATCCCCTGACTATCTCTACGTCCTTATAATGACTGACAACCCAGGGAAAGGGGTATGGATTTGCAATCAATAAGTTGAACACAGTATTGGAATATTAATGAAGCAAAAGGAAATCCTTTGTGAACAATTGGAGATGTTTATCAAGCCTGAGCCAAAAATACATATAAATAACCAGTACCTGTTTGTGGTATGGATTTTTATTCTTGCATATAATGTTGGGTGAAAGTCTGTTTAATGGAAAATGAATTTTGTTGCCATACAAAGACCTAGAAAGTTGAATACCAGCACCTCAGTCGTGTGTGTGTGTGTGTGTGCATGTATGTGTAGTGTAAAAAACACTGTAGCCTGTAGGGGCTGCTAGTGAGGTTTCAGACCTTTTGTTGCACAAACAAATGATTGTGTTTCAGCCTCTCATTCATACATATTTTCACTCATTTTCTTTGATATTGATGGCAGAAGGTATTTTAATCACATTTATAAATATACCGGGCTACGAGTCTCAATCATTTTTGTCTTTAGTTGATAAAGAAGAACGGTACAAAAGCAGGAACAACCTAAACAGACAGAGATGAGAACATATGACAAATGTTATTAATACTTAATATATGGAAATGCTACATCAGTGGTCATCAACATTTTAAATAACATGTGTTACTCTATTCTAAACTTTACAGAAATTATCTTTAAGATTTTAGTTCAGATTGACTTGGCAACACCCTGTTACTGCAAGTGTAGCTTAATACTACACATCCCAGAATTTGGGACACCAAACACTCACTGAGCAGCCACTGCCAGAAATACAATAGAAGAGCAATTGATTTGTTTACAGTGTAGCCAAAGAAACTCATGTTGTGATTTTTAAGGATTTAAGCTAAAAGGACTGATCTCAGGCCAAAGATTTGGATCTCATTTTCAAAAATGCAATATAGTCAACCAGGTCTATTTGTTCTACCAACAAATGATCTGATTGATTTAATCAGCAGTTTAATTGACTCCATTTTGCAGAATTTCCTGCTTCTGGTGAAGATGTAGCTACGGATAATAATGAAAGCTGAAGGAATCACAGTTTGCTACTCTCCTTTGATCAGTAGGAAATACATAGGCATCTCTGACTATCATATGAGCTTTGTGTTTTTGAAAATTAGAGTTAAACTTATTATCACATACTTGAATTATTGCCCCACTGGACTCTGTTTAATCCCACTGAGAAGCTGCTGCAGAGTGGTTAGTCTCTCTCTAATAAAGCTATCACTTGAGTTTGTGCTATGCATGATTGGAAATGATGGTGAAGAACATTTTAATAAGGTCTGGGCTGGAAAGTAGCATGCTACAGATTACTCATCACAGTGGAAATGAGTTATGATTTTAACTATCTTTAAACAAGAAAAGTAATCATATAGTACAACATTTTTTGTCACTGTCCTAATAGACATTGCATTTCACTATTTTACTGACTGAGGGCACTTATCATCATACAGAAATACATTTTTTTTTTTTATCAGTCTAAAAATTCCACACAGATATTTTTAAAAGGAGTTCCCAAAAGCATCTCTTCTGACAATAACACTATTGAGGTTTATGGGGCACACTGATACTTTGAGTGACAGGATTAAAACGAGTGGGTAGAGCTATTTTTAGAAATATGAAACCACAGCCGATGGCCATGGAAAAAGAGGGAAACTGGGGTGATAATTTCAGCTACCACAGGCTCACTGTTCCATTTGACTGCAAGGGTGAGCTCAGATACTGTATTTATTTTCAACAGTTGTGTTTTAGCCAGCACAGTGTGGGCTGTGCTGGCTTAAGGGTTTCATCAGTTGTTGGAATTGCACACTGTGACATTGCACATTGTCAGAAAGTCAAAAACCTAATATGTATGGTACTTTCAGTGGTTATGTGTGGGTGTGTTTATTTATACTGATGAGAAATTTATACAGTGCCATATAATTGTAAGACTTTTGGGTCTGACCTGTTATTCCTCATCATTATGTGCTAAGTGGAAAGAAACTAAACACTCAAGTATAGTGCCTAGATAAACACATGCAAATATAGTACAATACTTTGAAGAAAAAATTACATCGTCAAAACTACAGAACTACTTTATATTATACAATTATTAAAATTGTCCACCAGATAACAAATTAAATTGCTGCTTACTGCATCAGTACTAATAATCCAGGAGTATAGTATAATACCATAAAATGGACAATTCATAATACTTCCTAAAAAGGATAATTCTGGTGTATTTCAACCTGGTGTATTTCCCATTTATGTGGCTATTCCAGCTATATGGGTATGGGTATGTTTCTCACTGGCCATTATGTTAGCTAATGGATCTACATGTAGCTCAACTTGCTGGCTGACCCTCATTCATAACACTGCTGAGACAACACACTCCTTTTATTTTGGGACTTTCATCTATTTATGCATTTATTTTTATCTGAGGCTAATTATCCGGTACAATAGTGACCATTTCCTCTCAGCTTCCATTGTAATTTCAGCTCATAGTGGGTCCAGAGCATTTGTCCTGCCAGCCCCTGTCCTTTCTTCAGTCAATTTTGAGGAGGTGAAATAAGAATATCCAGGATGACAATGTTGATAAGTGCTGGAATGATTATTATCCGTGGACATATCCATGTCTCAAAGTCTGGAATTAACATTTCCCACACTCTGCAGAAAAAAAAAAAAATCCTTTTTACTTGGCTGTATAGACCAGTGACTGCAGGAATCCCACCAGTTTTCCAAGGTATGTTGTCTTTCAGGACAGCCCTGTTTCCTTGTCTGTTTACTCCAGTTCAGATATATACAGATAACCACCACACTAACTCCTCATAATCATCCACAGCTCAAGTAGTCCTCAGTTTCCTTAGAAGACAGTATAACTGCAGTGAAAGTTAGCTTCACCCATGTAAACAAACAGGCCAGTGCTTGAAATGGTTCATGTAAAAATCACATTTATATGGAAAGCTCTAGGAGGCTTGTGCACACTGCCCCAATACATACTGTTTTGAACGAGTCCTAGTTCCTCCAAATCTCAACAACTGAGGTGGCAAAGGTAAAGTTATCACAATCCATAGGGTCACATTAGCCACATCTTTGGGAAATACAGGTTGAAATATACCAATTGCCCTTTAATAGTGCCTTATTTCCCATATCTTAATTCATTTAGCAGCTCATAGTCTTACATTGTGATTATTGCTAATTATTGATAATTGACATGTCACCATATAAATTTGTTATGGCTAACATGTAAGCATCAGTTGCCTACTTCTACTATGAATGAAATCATTTTTTTTTTTCTACAGAGAAAATGATATCTGAGTAATTAGGTACAAGTACCCAAATACTTCAGATGGAATGATGGTGTATGTAGGATCTTGTGACCTTGTTCATAGCAGTGAAGGAGCATGTCACGCAGTGCTGTGGCTCACTGATGTGGTTTTAATAGTTCTGAACAACACTACAGGTCTATGACATGAGGAATAACATGCATTAAATACAGGCAATACTTGCTGGTATGGTCAGTTCATCGTTGGTTTTTGGTATTTTCATGCCAATTGCTAATAATAGGAGAGATACAATTACCTGTTATAGTTTAAGTAAGGGATCGAAGACACTTCTTCTGTCACAGCACTAACCTGTCTGGAACAATTTACTGTATATCTAAATGCAGCATATAGTTAATTGCCTTTTCAGTTGCAGTTATGCAAATTTGTTTGTACTGCTGTCTTTTTGTATCTAATTCATAAAGTTGTTACAGGCTACTACTCTCCAAGAAATTAGTCCTAGATATACACACCCTCTAAATCAGTGAGGCGTAAATATTTCCCCCATTTCCTCTTAACAACCTCAGCTCAAAGGTGATTACAGTATATTTTGACTTTAATGAAATGTCTTTCAGCTGAAGAAGTGTTAAGGCTTGGCTAGTGAACCCAAGTGCAAAACACAGGGAGGCGAGGGGACTGGAGTTGAACTTAACAGGCTTGGGGAATAGGGGATGAGCATGGGAAGAGGGAATGATTGGAGTGTTGGGACCTGGTACGGTGAATGGTTGTGATGAGGAGGGGGTGGGGAGCCTGGGCAGCACCAAGCACAGGGTGTCCAGAGAGTGAGAGGCTAAGCCAAGCAGGTCCAGAGCAGAATAGCTGGAATAGCTGAGCCGAGTGGGGGGTCCAGGGCAGAGGGGCAGGGTTGACAGGAAGGAGAGCTGCAGGAAAAGGTTAAGCAAGGGGTAGCCAGCTGGAGCAAAAATATATCATAGATTGCCTTGAATTGCAGAGAAGAAACTAGGATCTAGTGGTGTGGTAGTGGCAGAGCTGGGTATTTGTGGAAGTCTTGATTACAGGATGGGATGCAGCTGGTGGGGCTCTGTTCTGACTCCAGCACACCTGTCTCCACTCAGACAATCACACACAGACACACAGGGAGAAAGACAGAGAGATTGCAAGATAGGCAGAGGTGGAGAGTGTGACAATGATTGTACAGCTTGTTTAATATATGTGTAACGAGTATGTGATGGGTGTGTTCATCTTGACACACGACTCATGGTAGTGTCTCCTCCCTCAATATTCAGCTTTCAGTGATGGTGTCAGAGGGATATCTCTAAACTGGATCGCAAGTTTGTTTTCTAGAAACTATATCTGAGAAATCATCAGCAGTTAAGTTTTCTTTAAACACACTAACACATTCAAATCTCCCTTTCTCTATCTCTCTCTCATGCTTTCTCACGCACACACACAGGTACACACAAACAAGATAAGTTCCTTCCCGGTGCAGCGATGGCCTCTTGCCTGCTCGGTCAGAATTGATGTCAGAGTGGAGCCCTCTCACCGACCCCAACCTTAATTGAAGGGAGCCGGTGAACAAGTGGACCGGAAAATTAGTTCTTCTTACCAGCCAGGCCCACAGTCACACTGAGGTACAGTTGGAGACACCCATAAACACAAATGCATTTACGCCCCACACACACTGACACATGCAAACAGCTCAGGATTTCCCTGCTCCTGATGCAGTGACCGCTTCCTGAACTTTGCTCTATTGAAACGTAAGTGATTGACATCCTCCTCGTCACATCACCTGAGGCACATTTAAAACACTCTACCAGTTCATAGCCTTTGAAGTTTAATTAGACAGGAACAAGCTAATAGAAAAATTATCACATAAGTCCTCTAGACTGTTCTAGTTGGTTTAATGTGCAAGTATTTACATCACTACAGTGGATTGCAGTGCATTCCGTTCACACAGTAACCTCCATGCCTGAATGTGCCTTAAGTTGAACTGAAATTTTAATTATCCTGTGTAAAAGCAACATAAAGTACAATGATACTGCAGCCATTGTGTACAGTTTTAAAGAGAGGATGAAACTGTTTTTTGGGCATATTTGAATATTATTCATTATTATTATTATTCAATATTTAAAACACTCAACAAGAAGTTCATAGTGGAAACTAGCCTACCTAATGTTATCACTGATTCTCATTAAACGTTTAGTTCATGTTATTTCAACATCATCTGTGGCTCTTGCACCCAGTGCTTGTCTGGGCCAATGGCAATGCCCAGGCTGTTAATACTCACAGCGACTGGTAGCCCTGTAACTTAACTCATTAGTCAGACTTATAGATAGAGCCAGGTAGGGAATGTTCAAATTACAGATGGAACCAAGCAAAAGCCTGCTACCCTTCACACTGCCACCGCCTGGTTAACAGCCTGTGTGGCCATTAGAAATAAAGGGATTCCATGGACTATTTTTGAGCTGCCAGTGCAGTCCTTCAGAACTGCTTGTCAGATGGTCAAATAGCTTTTCAAACTATTTCTTTAACTTTCCAAAACTGACAATCCAACATTGATGCTCATGCCTTGTGCTTGCTCATGGTGGGAATTGTTGGGTCTGTTGTGATTTGACTTGACCTCACACTGAGATTGGCCAGCTGTGCAGAGATGAGGAAGGAAATTTGGACTTCTTTCTCAAGCTCTTTTTTCCATTCTTTACACAACTACATCTGTCACTTGTCATGTGAACAACCAAGTGCAATGCTATAAATGTGAAAGTGTGCACCGTATCCCTGCATTCAAATGACTGCACATCTCCACCCTCTCTATGATTGCCTGCTTTTCATTTCAGTTTCAGTTTGAGTGTGGCTACTCAGGATCAGGTATACACACTTTAAATTTCTGACAGGGTGAGACAAGGGCCTGAACAGGCATAACCCTAACCCACCTACACTGATATTGCACCAGCCAAATTATAGTGCTGATATTTTCATTCGAAAACAAAAATCCACACCTCTGAGAGAACACCAATATGGAGGTCAAACAAGTCAAAACAAACACCAAGGATATAGAGAGTGATTTCTTGGCAAAAATGTATTTAATTTGAGTGGATGTTGGACCTCACAGTGCAGTTTTAGGGTATATTTGTATTCCTGTATCATTAAAATGTGTAGCTACTCACTACTGCACTTTGTTTGAAAATCAAGTTTGAAGCGATAGAGTAAAGAGGACAAAGTGAACACTAACAACCTTGGACTGAACAATGCATACTGCCACCATATCTGCCTGAAAAGACTGTTCATTGTACACTTCTGAGTGTACTCCAACCTCTTTAGTCATCATACTGTCATGAGGAGGTTCACCTCTCTTTTCTTTGTGGATTGTTGAGAGATATTCAGGAAATGTAGAAAATCATTAACTGAGGTAAAGGAGAGTTGAGACTGTATAAAAGGCTTATATCCCTTCCCTTAGCCCTCCCTAATAGTCCCTTTACATGCAGCTTGCACTGAACTTTTCAACTTCCTACTAATTAGTCACCCTGTCTCCAGTCTTCAGCTATCAGCCATCATTTGCAGCAACTGCCCAAGCTGAATGCTGAAGTGCTTCTCTGACTGTGCTGAAATATCTGTAGGAAACTTCGCTATTGATCTAAAAAGTCAATAAAGGTAATTTCAGTTATTCTAATGTGGTGGTTTTATAAATTGTTATTTCATTTACAAGCAATTAAGACTGAAAAGAGAAACTGTGTGGTCTCATATTGCTTCCTTATTTTCTCAGACAGTCCTGATCTGGATCATTGGAATAATTCATTAAATTATTGCAAGATATTTATCCAACCACTGTGATTAGTTGTTAATGGTGAGTTATAGTTTGCGATTGCAGATATCTGTGTGCATGAAAAGTTTGAATGAAATCATTTTAAGTTTAATCAGTGCTACCTTCACACAGACAATATTTTTATTTACTACAGGAGTACCTGCTGTTAACAAGTGAAGAAAAGCTTCTTTGTCTCATGATGAGTAAAATGATGTTGGTGTTCTGAGATTAGTGATTTCTGGGCTGTTACTCAAGCACACATCAACCACAGACAAATCATGCTGGGGTAAAGAGAAAGTAGGAGACAAGAAAGGCAAAAAAAAACAAAAAAAAAACTCCTTGACTGGGATATACATGATTTGCCACTGATTGCAGTGGTAATCAAATGAATCGTCAATCTTGACTTTAAAGCCACTATACGAAGGACAACTCCTCAAGGTGTTTATAGAAAGGTGAACATCTATTGTACCTATTCTCCCCATTATAAGTTAGTATACCATCAAAATGATCCTGAAGCTGTCACTTTAAGGTAAAATAGTTACATAATGTTGCTTTAACAAGCTACTCTGAGTTTGGTGCTTAGTTTTTATAACTGTTTCACTGAAAGCAGCTGAACCAAAACGGTAAAGTTGAGGATTGAACTGCCAAAGAATGAGCTGAAACTCATTATAAAGCTCTGTAAATCTGAGGGAAGCTGCAAATTCGGGTGATAATTGTCTGTAGGTTTATCACTACAAGCAACCCATTTTGTCATATTATTTTCGCATTGTCATTAGATATGTTCTTACTGTAAAAAATATCAATAATAGCTGTTTTAACAATGAAGAAGTGGAAAAGTTAGAAACTTTTTTACTTTTTTTATCATTTTGAAAAATGCACTGTAGATCACAGAAAACTTTGTTAGGATCATATGAAATCACATTTATAAGTCAATTAATTTTATTTCTGGATATTATAATCTGATGTGCTGAAAAAAGTGATATGAAATAGGTGTGAAAAAACACATTGTAAGAACTTGAGATGTGAGAGGGTTATTTCTCAGGAAATGAATTTAACATCTGTGAGAAAAAAACACAAAATCTCATATAGATGTTTAAGGAATTGCTGGCACTGTATATCTAGGATAAAGTGCTTTCATTTCTTTTCAAGTTTTAATTGTTTTATACATATAACTGCAAAAACTACAATGCGTGAGTGAAATGAGCACTCTGAGTGTTATCAGGTACAGTTCCCAAGCTCAATGTGAGGAAAAGAAACAATACATTAGTCAGGCAGCGACAGTATAGAATAAAGTGGTGGTTTGGTTGTATTTTAAAAGGCTGGCAGCCAACAGGTCCAGTGCTGCCATTACTTGTCACATCATCCCAATATGAACCCTGAATGTTATGAAAGCTATCTGACAGCTTGAAGCGCAAAAAACGCTATAGAGTTATTTATATCATGTTATCAATTTTCTAAATAGATGTGTTTACTAGACATGATTGCTGTTGGCACTAGAGATACTGGAATTATTCCTTCATTTTCTGCCTTTCAGTCATCCACAATCACTAATCAGAGCTGTTGTAGTCTGCAAAATGTCACAAACCCTGTGCACTGGCCCCCTGCTCCTGGTCTTCTTGTCCTTCAGCATCATGTGGCAAAGTGAGAGCTCATTAAATGAAAGTCATGATGGGAGAAGGAGGAAGCTGAATGAGCTGGTGACAGGGGTAAAATTATGTTTTGTCAGATAATTCCACAGTTAACTTCCTCCATCATTTTATATTAAAGATTTAGATTAGATTCCTCTACTGTTTCATTTTCAGGTGGTTTTATGAACACAAATTTAGGTATGGAATGTGTAGATATCTAAGAGTCTATTGGAGAAGTTTCATTTGCTAAAATAACAGAAGATAATTCAATTGCAAGGGTAAGGACCTACCATCTCCCTTTCTCTGTCAGAAACGCACACACGCATGCACACGCACGGACACACATGCACCACTCTTGCAGGAGGTGAAAAGCTCTCAGCCGAATTGATTGGCACTAAATGGCTCATACTTGAAATCAGCCCAAATTACTAACTGGCTAATGTGCTTGAAACAACTTACTTACCTCATCCTCTCATGCAACACTCGTACACTTGAACACACATAAATACACTTGAATTACATCCCTCCACTCATTTATTGAGGCAACTCACATCCAGACACACGCACACACACGTACACCTGCATATGTTTCTCACTCTCTCCTTTAATTCATAGTCTAACACACAAACACCAAACCCATTTGTGTACAGCAAAGTATGTCAGTGTAGTCTTTTTATCCTGCTGGCTCGCTTCCAGTTACTAAGTCATCAACTTGATGACATGATTGAGGCAGCACCGAACACAGCCACAGCTCTCCTGCCAAGCCCTGAGCTTCAATGAATCAGAGATTGCCTTCAAAGAAATTTCCTTTTTTACAGCCTTATTTTCATATTTTTGGCAGTAATTCCAATGGGTTATGATAACATTTTAATCATCAGTTTATTTGCTGAGATCTGACGATGTGGCTACATTGGTAGAGTATTGAGTCCAGCAGGACAAGGAGCACAGTGGTCATATGATCATTAAGCAAGGGGGAAGAGTCAGTTCTTGGGCAATACTGCTACATTTGGGAAAAATGTTGCAGCAGAAGGAACTGTGAAAAATAGCTGAAACATTGCCTCAAGTCCTTTTCAATACTAATAATAGTCTATTTCTATATTAATATGTTCTAAAAATAATTTCTGATAACCAATATCAAAGTGTTACATCTATGAAATCCCCTACACTGGTCAAGAACCTATCCTTTTCTAGTGCAACCATACTGTAAAACATGGAAGATAAAATCCACAGCCTGTATAAATGCTGTAAATATGCAGTCTAAACTTTTGTAATCTGAGTTAGCCACATCAAGTAGGTATCTTCACCCTGGCAGTTGAATGCAGGTTTATTGTCGGTGCCTTGTCTTGGCAACAAACCTACCTGTTCCTGCCAAGAAGTTTTTCTTCACCATGGCTCACGGAAACACATTCCAGAAAAACTTTGAGCGATACCCACTTGACTTGGCTTACTCAGACTTAGCCTCAGCTAAACTTGACAGTGCAACTTTTGTGTAACCAGTGGCTTCTGTGTTATAATTTAGATGATATGTACACAGGAATCTTTTTGGAGTTGATCTTCATTTATTGTGACAGGGAACAGATAATAAAGCAGAATCTGAGTATTACTGTAATGTTAATATACAAAGTGTGGATGCCTTCCCAGTCAGGTAATAACTGTAGTTTTGACAGATTTTCACATGTATACAGATAAACCGGATACAAGGTATTACTTTAAAGCCAGTATATACAGGAAGAATGACTACAACAACCAATAACAATCAATGTGTGTACGGACACAATTTTGTATTGAGATATAGACGCCACTTAAGCAGCAGAAACAAGTAGTTGACATATTCCCAAATTTTAATCTGATATGGTAAACCTGTTGGCCAACTCTTACTTATTCACACATCAAGTAGTTACAGAGCAATATTGTCATTAATCTGGAGTTATGTTTCTGCCCACTTGCTAAATTTAAGTACAATATTTATATCTATATCAATTACTACTTTATTTCTTATACTTGTGCCTAAATTGTGTGTACTTACTGTATTACTTTAATAATAATAATAACAGTCATTACAAACAACTAATAATTTCTTACAGTTTAAATCATATGTGACTCTGCTGTTGTCAGTATTAGTGATACATTTATTTCCTAACCCCTTGCTGACTCCTGACCTGGGTCTGTATCCTGCCATGTTTACCACTGGTGTTGACACACTCCCGGAATTTGTGATCCAGGTGGGAGATAACGGAGCCGTGGTGCTGCTGCAACGTGCACAGAAATGTGCTTCTGGTGTGAAGCAGCCTGCTGACTGGTGTGTAACTGTGCTCTCAACACGTCCTTTCAAGTATGCCTTTGAGGGTATAGCCTAAAGTGCTGTTGCCCACAAAACTCTCCCTCTCACAATGGTGAGTCAAATGAAGCAGTTCTGAATTGATTCCAGTCTGGTGGACAGTTCAAAGGAATCAAAGAATCAAAAGAATACATTTTTCCTCCACATCTTGTTTGTGGACCATAAAACTGGTGGCACCTTTTAAGCAAATGAATCAAAATTTTAAAGAGTAGTCAAATTTAATTTACTTAATACAGTAATTAGTTTTCACTTATGTTTCAGCCAGCATTTTAGTGTTCTGAAGATACTTTATTTTGAAAGTTTAGGTTTCTCCCTGGTCAAAATGACCTGACTCTATCCTTTGGTCCAGTTTTTTTTTTTTTACAGTTACTGTAGAATCACCTTTGTCTTCTTCATGAAGAGGGAAGGAGGATTGGAATGTAATTTCTAACTCTTTCTCCAGAAGCTTTCCTTGTTTGTTTTATACAAAGGTCACAGATGTTTGGATGCCTGCTGCGGTGCCCAGCACATTTAATGGGACCTTTACAGTTTTCGCCCCCACAGAGGTAGCTCTGCTTCTGGAGGCCATAACAAGCCCTGCAAGAGTGTCAAACTGACTGAAAACAAGGATGTTCACATGCACACTTCACATACACACACACACACATACACACACAAGCATGCACCCATGCATGTGCACGCATATTCTTCATCAAACTATTATACCTCCACATTGCCGGCTGGCTCCCCTACTGAGATGCCTTCTGTTCAGCAGACAGATTCTACATGTTTACAGCTAATGGATCTCAACTGCCATATATTAACGTCCGCTGGAAGAAATAAACTCTGTGTTTCTGTGTGTATCTCTTTGTGTGGGTTATGTGCACATTTCCATCTATTCATTTCTCCCAGATGAGATATATTGAGCTTGCGTGCCAGTTCCAGCACAGCCATTCAGAGAGCAGCCGACACAGAGCTCGGATGGCCTCCCATGGTGTGAAGCTATTAGCTGCATGCTAAATGGTCCCAGTGAAGATGCTAACATTAGCTTGATCTCTTACCGCAGGCATCTCAATGAGTACCACCATTATTTACATACAGAGCAATGTACTGAGATGCTGGAAGACAAAATAATTGTTTATGAACCTCTATGATAGAACACAGGTGTGAATGCTTATTTAAGTCACAGTTGCCTTTGTTGGCCTCACATCCTTTTACAAAACAAACCTGGACATATGCAGCCAAACCTTTGTGTTAACATGCACATTTACAGAAAGTATGCTAAATTCCTTTCTCTGCCTTCTCTACCTCAGCCTGTTCCTCTCTCTCCCTGTGCTCCCAGTCTAATGCAGGTCAGCCATTGTTTATCTCCTCTGTTAAGGTCCCCTAGGACAGCAAAGATCCAAGAAAAAAAACCCTGCCCACTCAGCAATCAGTATGTCCATGAGGGAGTCTGTCTGTCTAGATGTGGGAAAGGAGAGAAAAGGCAAGATATTCTTTTCAGGGAGACAAAAGAAACTGGTGTAAGACTGTAGGATTAAAATTGGTATCTTTGTGAACGCCTTAGAGTTGACTATTTAATATTTAAAGCTGTGCTCTCTTTAGAAAAACACCCATATCTCAGTTTGAAATAATTTTTGAGTATCAAAACCTTTTCATTTCACTAATAATAAGGGTTTGCATCTCTATAAATGCACATCAGTCTGTTAATGTGTTTCACTTTGGGTACCACTTCACAAGCAGACAAGGTTCATACTTGTAAATTATTACTTTTTTAATGTTAACAAATTGTTTATTAAGGCTTACAGATGCATTATACAGCAATACACTTGTATTTGGTCTTTCAGCTTGTAAAAGGCCATTTGAGCTACACATATGGATATTTTTATATTAACCATGGATCAAATAACTGTCTGTAATGTGAAGGGGATCACTCATAGCATCGAACTAACAAAGAATTCACCAAACTCTGCAGCTTCCCTCAGCTCTACTATTGTTGTGTCTAACAGCTAATTGTTTTGGTTGGTTTTAGGGCCCACAACTTTACCGTGTTGGTTCAGTCTCACTGCTCTCATCAACTGTTCCAAGCTCTGTCAGAGTGAAAAGCTCTGATAAGCCGACTGTACAGCAGGTAGTGTACAGTGGGCTTATCAGACTAATTAGGGACCTGATGGTGAAGACACCTAGCAGCTTAAAAGCCAGTTGCTTCCCCAAAACAGCTGGATATATTTGATAACATCTGCTATGTAACAAACATGTCAATGTTTTCTTGACAGGTAGTTTTGCTGCCTCTAAGAGGTTAATAAATAAGAAAAAGAAACTGAAAATGTTGTTGCTTCAAGTCAATGAGGTGTGATCAAAAACTGCACTTAAAAAGACATAATTTAATTTTGACGGCCTTCTGCTTCAAAGTAGTTACCCTGTGCAGGGTTACATCGCATCCCATTCTATAAGTTTGTCAAACATTATCTGTGATGCACACTGGGTCCTCCACTATTAGAACAGCAACCCTTTAGCATTAATATCAAGAGGAAGGAAGAAGAGGAAGAGGTGGTAACAATTGTGTTTGTAAAAAAAAATGTAAAAAGGCACTGTAAGTGTGTGCATTGTCATGATGGAGCAATCTGCATCACAGTTGAGGTCTTTTGCAGTGAATGTCCTCTCTCAGACACCTCAGAACAAGCAATGAGCACAAATTCACAGTGCACAACCAGTGCACAGTGTCTAAGAAAAGGACAAACATAACGCATTGTTTTCTGTCCTGGAGACCAAGGGGTCTTCCACTGCAAAGACTAGTGTTTGGTCATGGGTTGCAGCTGTAGACCAACCTTTCGTCACCTTGACGTGACAGATCCCAGACCAGAGCTGCTTCTGCTCCATGGTGAAATCACAAGTGCACACCTGAAAGTGGTCACAAAAATGCATGTAACACAGGTCCATATGTTGATTGCGTAATATAATGTGGAATACTGGCTCATAACAGTTATTGCTCAGAAGGGCAGTAAGTACTTGGGAAGGATTCCTGTTGTTAATTTAAGAAGTTAGCGAACTATGCTACGACACAGAATGTAAATCAGCCACCTTGGTCTCACCACCCAGCAACCTGACTTTTCATGCCTATTAATGAGCAATTTTTCATCTGTAGAATAGTAGATATGATATATTAACCATCCATAATGTCATTACTGACCAGCTTACAAACACTTTGCTTTGCACCACTGATTCATGTTGTTCATAAATCATAATATTAAAAGTACTGAATGAGACTTTTACTGGAGTACATCACTGGGAGGTGACGCAGATTCTTTCCTGTTTGCTTGAATATACTAACTAAAATGTAGATATTTGCGCAAGATATCTTCTATCTTTTGGAAATGATCTTTTGGAATGTTTTCATGTCACTCTCATTGTAGCAACAACAATTAACTAATAAAAGAAAAGAAACCCTGTAAACTATGAAAGATTCAAAAGATCATGGATGAAAACACTTAGCTTATGTTATGATGTGGTTGGTTACTCTTGAAGGACAAACACATTCTTAGATAAAGAATGTACTGCACTGTACATTCCTTACAGACAATGACAGGTGTTTAGGATTGATCAGCACACGTGAGAGAGAGAGATGGGCGATCGCAAGAAGCTCTTACTTAACCACAGTCTTATGTCAAATCAAGGTCATCATACAATCACAGCACACTGCTGCGATTGAGAATTCCTGCTACTTTCCTAGTAAAATTTAATACCGTCTCTTTCTGGCAAATTACAAAAAGAAGTGTTTTCATGAATACCCAATCAGTGTTGCACATTTTGCATGATTTTTTTTTCAAAAGCACACAATAATGTTGTAAATTGTAGAATGTTATTTTCCTGCTTTTCAGGCTGTCATTGTTTTCCATTAATTTTGGTACACTACAAAAATCAACATACAAGGCCTTGAAACTTGCTGCAGTTATAGTTAATAGTGGCTGTTTATTATTTTAATAGTGTTTGTGCTTGTAGCCTTTACTGCCAACAGGTAAAAGTGAGCCTTCCTCTCAGAAAATGCTTCCTCAATGGTGTACAGTGAGCACACACACCAGCTCCACAATTTACTTTGTAACAAGGTGACAGAAGATATTTTCTATGCTAATTTTGTAAAACCAAATCACAAACAGCAGATATGCAAATAAGACCAAATTAAAACAAATGTGACTTTTTCTGATCAGGGACATGAGCTCAGGATGATGAAGTGAAGGTCACGCTTGAAAAAGCACAAGTAACTTTAACAGATTTGTATTATGTCTGACTCTTATTTTGCATTAAACTTACCTTGCAGAACTCCAAATGACCAAAGTTGGAATCTGACAGGCTGCCAAGCTGGTGGCAGGCAAACTACAACTACTGAAAAATAGAAGGGTTTAGTTCTGAAATGTGTTTTGGAAAACAAATATGAAAGGATTAATAATTAAAACAAGTTGTGCACTTCAAACAAACCACCAATGCATCTTTTCTTTGGTCTCAACAAGTTAATGCTGCCAACCATAAAATGTAAAATTCAGAAATTAGCTACATTTTTTTTACCTTCCTTTACAAGACAACAAAGAGATGCATTTGTTGAATCAGCAGGATTTGGCACAACTGTCTCTTCAAGCTGACGATTGCAAAACCTTTATTTGCGATTATGTTGATTACATACCTGACATCTCAGTGCATAATGTTTTTTAATTCTATTATTGTCTGTTTTTTTCAGGAAATTGTTGTTTTAATTGTGTTTTTTTATTGTAAGTTGCAGTCCAACTGTATTTATGTGAAAAAAAAAAAAAACTGAATAAAGAGTGAGCAGAGCAAAATCTGACAAATTGTATGACGTCATGGCACTTGGGTCACTGGTCTTGGTTCCGTATGATTAGACTGCTGGTGTAAGCTACGTTACACATGTCAACTGGAAACAAGTTGTTTGCCAGCCGCCAAAAAAACAAAACCAGTCTCGGTCATCTAGAAGAGAAAAATGCAGAAAGGGCTTCACAATTTCTTTTTTTTTCAGCTGGCCAAGTTGTAATTATTCTTTCATATCAGATAGTGTTGGTCATGTTTCTTGCTGTCTAACAATAAGGACAAAGAAATGCAGTGATTCTAATGCACATAGGGAACAGCTGTTCATCATTTGAAGTTATTTGGAATAGATGTTTCCATCTCCCATTCAGTACATTAACTCTTTTATTTACAGTTGGGGAAAGTCTTTTCATCAACTCTTTTTAACACGATACTGCACATAAAAATACACTGATGAAAATATGGCTACTGTCAGTTGGAGCTGATACTAGCATAAGACCCCCAAGTCTCTGATTGAACTACTGGTGGTTGAGTTGCATTGTGAGTAATGTAGGCTCCAGGGTTTTGGACAGCACAGCAGTGCAGTGGTTAGCACTGTCACATGTTCTCGGCATATTCTCCCTGTGCCTGCGTGGATTCTGTCCGGATACTTAAGTTTCCTCCCATGCAGGATAGGTTAGGTTAATTGGTGTCTCTAAATTGCCCATATGTGTGAATGTGAGTGTGAATAGTTGTTTGTCTCTAGGTGTCAGCCTTGTCATGGACTGGTGATCTGTCCAGGGTGTACCCTGGCTCTTGCCCAATGTCGCCTGGGATAGGCTCTAACCCCATTCGCAACCCTTAAGGATAAGCGGTATAGATAATGGATGAATAGATATATACATATTCAAATTTATATTTCACACTGCATAGGAAAGAGAAATAAGTAAATGAAAATGCTCGGCTATCTTTGCTGTGGTTTAAATTTGTTGTTAGTTATGGATTACAGCTTTTAAAAGACTTTAATTAATTTCTAGGAGTGCAGAAACAAAGAAGGTATTCAGGCCAATCAGACATTTTCACATTGACATTCAAGTCACTTTCTGGCACTGTATCTGTAATTGTAACCAACACCCACTCCTCCCCTGTGGCTCTGGTATTCAGGGCTGTGCTTTGAAAATGGAGTAAATGTTTAATTAGTCACCATAATGAATAGTTAACAGTTGTATGTGCCACTTCTTCTGGCCTTGTCTTGTTGTGTCTTGCTCTCTCACTGGTATATGCCGGTGCTTGTACTCCTTGTGGCTTCCCTCCTTTCTAAATAAGTTATGAGAAATGCCAAAGCACGGGCCCAAAGAGGGCAGGAGATGGAGAAAAGTCCGGATTGTGAACGCAAGCAGACGGGCTAGGGTTTTGTGGCTGTGCCTCTCTTGGACACACTGAGTGAGAACTTTAATCATAATCCATTTAAGAACAGCACTTTGGGTTAGGTGTCTCTGCTAACGCGTGTATTACTGTGCGTGTGCGTACGAACTGTTGAATTTCCTTGGCCTTCATGACAAGTTGGAGCACACAGTCCAACACACACAGACAGCTGAGCTGCACCCTTACTGAATAAAATATCACAATAATTCATCTTAGTATTAACTCATCACTAATTCATAACTCTCCAATAGACACTGCTTAGATACACGAGATGGAGAGGGCGGAAGGGAGAGAAATATGATGGGTACTCAGAGAGTGAACAAGACAGAAAGAAAAACAGAAAAGGTGAGAGGAGCAGGTCTTGCTTAGTGCTGCACAAACCCAGGAAACCCAGTGAGACCAGTCTGCATGGGCATTTCAGCTAAATTGGCTTTTGCTCGGAGGCGAACAGACATTTTATTTATCTCATAAGAGGGCAGCATGCCAATATGGCCATTAACTAGGTATTTCCTTTACAACAATTAGCTCCCATATTGTGTTCGCTCATTTGTCATTTGTCTGCAAGCTTGCCTTTTAATTTATTTCTTTGCTAAAATAAGAAATGATTACAGGAACAGAATTTCATAGTAGTAAAGGCGCTCTGCAAGAACACTCACTAGGGTCATTTCTTTTCATATTGCATTCTTTATCCTGCTATTTATTGTGTTTTATTTATTCATTCTTAATCCCCTGGCTCAAAGAGAAGATGTGCACTGTTGCCAAGCATAATCCACTGAACTTTTAAATTTGATATGGATTTCACTAATGAGTGTACATTCTGCAAATACCCAGTAGCAGTTGTCCTAGCTTGCAATTATATCACCAATTTTCTACTGATAGCAGAATAAAAACATGTATTATTATTATTATTCAGTGTCTCGGCAGCAGAAATAAGCAAACTGCAACAGATCTACATATGCAGACACAAATGACCAGTGATGATAAATACACAGTGTTCTTATGTTAACCTTGCCGCAGTCTCAGCTGTCAGTCACTCTTCTTCTGACAAGCATGACTCACACCTACGCCTTCTTTCATTGGCCAGTGACAATTCGTGACTAACCTGTGCTCTAAGGAAATTGGACAGCAGATATTGATGGGCATGAATGAGGGATAAAGGCTTTGTGTGTGCATGTGTCAGCGGGTGTATTAGGGGCTGATGACTCAGGCAAAAGATTGCCTAACCTCCCCTGCTCTCCACTTGAATGAAACACCACCCATCATGAAGAGGGATACATGTAGTTTTGTTTAATGTGTATACATTTTATTGTGTGTACAATTTTGATTTTCCCTGCTGTGTTTGATCATGAATTCCTGTATACTTTTAGGGTATTATTGTAGCATGTTTCTGATGGGGGTTCATATTTCTGTTCCTATCCTAATGGACAATAACACACAGTAGCCTACCTTTATTTCACACACGCTTTTCCATCTAGTAGGATTCTAATGGCCTGACCACACATCTTTGGGGAGCAGAACACTTAAATTTCTGTTTACATGCTCAGCCAATCCCAATCAGGAGGGTAACACAAGCCTATCTAAGGACATGACAGCAGCAGCATCACTGGAGATACTTTTAAAACAGCTATATTAAGGTGAAATCAATGACTACAGTTCAAAGATGACCTTGTGACTTCCCTTGGAAGCCTGGATGTCATTTTAATAATCATTCTACATACAGACAGCCATGCCTGCTGGGCCCAGCATGGGACTGTACTGAAACACTTGTGCTGTCGTCATTGCCATCAGCATTTTGGAACATTGTTCCAGGCCGAGGCTCCAGATGTAAGCAGTGTGGCATGTCTTTACCTCTGTACATGTTCATGACCTACTAACGCACTTTCCATCTGATGTGCTGTAGAAGACGACTAAATACTGCTCTTTCTCCACTTGCAAAACATTTGAAACATTTTCATTATTTAAAGGTATCACTGCCATTGCCACAGTGAACTGACCTCCCAGTGGTGGTAAAGGTTGAGACACACTGCTGTCAACTCACTCAAGACTCTGCTGGGCCCTCAGTCCTGGCCTGTCTGTTGATGTCTTGCAGTGCAGGCTGGTGTTGTTGGGGGAGGCTGATCTGCCATGAGTAGTACATATAGTACATCAGTTTTAGGGAGTCTGATGGCAGTGTGGGTGATAAATCTTAGCTTCTGCACCCTGTCATCACATTAAATGTTGTTCTAAGGAGCCACTTTGGCTCACTGCTGATACACAACTGGGGCCACTGCTTGGGCATAAGAAGCCTGTTCCTCCATACAGAGGGTCATACTTCAGCAAGATGTTCCCCCTGACAGTTTCAGATGGAATTTTCTAGTTTGCTGATTTTTGTTGTGAAAGGTCCCAGAAAATGAATAATTTCTTCTTGTGATGTATTTTCTTCTGAAACAGGATGTTTTGGAGACATTATACAGTGAGGGATCAATCTTAAACATGCAATTATTGTTTTTTTTCTTGGTCACTCAGAAGCTTAAAGTACAACACAATATATTTGATCTTATATGTCACATACAGCTAACAATTGCTTGTTTACACATCCAGCAGACAAAAAGCATTAGTTTGGTACCGTGTTTCTGGCTCCGTTTTGTTCTCCACCAAGTCTTGTGGAGAGTAAAATAATCTTTATCTGCTAAATACTCTGCTATTATCACTAGTTACTTATCAGGTTGTATGCAGTGAGTTAAGCAGAGCTTTTTGCAGAAAACACCTCCCTGCTGTAGTTGGAAAATGAAAGCAAAACAAAACAGTTGGCTGACATTAAAATCCTCTGTACGGCTGAGGAAAACAGCATAGGTGGGTTATGATTTTCTGTAGGCTTGACACTACAAGCACCCTCTTTCACCTTACACACAGTCATGTGATCCATAATTAATATAAAAATATTGATTAGTGTATCTCTAAGTAGAAGTGGGCACTGAACCTACTGTTTTTCATGCTGACTGAAATGTGTTATTATTTCCAAGGGAAGGAAGTTTTTGTAAAAAGAAAAAAAAAAAAAAAACGGGCACTGGAACTTAGACATTTTATCGACAATAACTGAAGTTGCTCTGTTTTCCAGGAAGCAGCCACATTTTCAGATAAATTTAACTGCTGCCCATTTCATAGAATCTTTGATGCGAGCCAAGGTTTCTTTGCATCATTTGAAGAGATTGATCTCATATCCCAGCCTACCAGAAATCTGAGCAGCCATGCATGTGGTGTTGCTATAGCAGTGGGCACAGCTGTGACTTTAGGGAGCCAGCCTTTGGCAGCTAGGTTTCATTTTGGTTGCACATTGAAACACATCCCCCTCACTTTTATTGCTTCAGGTTGATTTTCTTCCTGATGTTTCTCTGGACATTGCTTTCCTACTGCCTTGCATCCATAGTCCAGGTGAAAGAAGGTCTGGGTTTGTATAAAAAAATGTTGATACACATATATGAGTCGCCTTTGGTTATTCTTGTTCTCAAAGCAATGAGGTAAAGGGCTTAAAAAAGGAAATACCAACTACATTTCTGGGTTTAAAAAATAATTATCTAATTATATTTACAGTTGATATTATTCTAAAAAAATGAATTTTGTCCCTCTCACAGTTGGGTGTGGGACTTACTTATCTTAACTATTTGCACTGTTATACTACACAAATTAATTTGCTTGCCATTTAATGAAACTCAAACCTTTGGACAAGAGGCAACATCTAACTCGAGCCTAGTTAAACGTAATGAGCTCACCTTTAAGGTGTCTTTATGTAGAGCACAGTACAAAGCACAAATGTCACTCCAGTGTAACACTATCACAATTATCTGAGAAGGGAATATCTGATATTAGTTTCTTACCCTGCAATATTAAAAATCCCACACTGACTTTTAAATTTTTAATCAGCTACATTCAAGAAATAAGTCAGACAAGCTGTGGGCCAATAATATCTCTTGATTTACACTGAGCAGGCCCATATCAGCAGCAGGTCACGCTTTAAATGTTACATCATAATTAATGTATGATCGTGAATAGGGCTTCTTCATTATGAGGCAATATGTAGATTGCCTCTTCCTTCACACTGTACCATGTAATATTCAGGTAATGAAAAAGCCTTTAACCTCTCTTTTCCTATAATTCACATTTGAATATTTTCCAAGTGAAAACGCAAGGGTGAATTTATTGAGTATTGTCAACCAAGTAAATTATGTTTTATACAGTGACTTAACAGTTTATGGAATCTGTGCTGCTTTTTCAGACCTTTCTCTGTCCTTGAACACTGTGAACGAAAAGATAGCTGTTTACTGCTCATTTTCATAGTATATGCAAAGTATATGTCTCCTAGAAATCTGATTGGAGACAATTAAACTGCAACAGCAAATGACATGTTGTAGGAAACATAACTGTAAAAAATATGATTATGATTATGTTTTCCTTTCACAGTATAAAGATATGTTGTTAATTTACATATTTCTGCCAAAATATCTGATCTCCTTCATCATCCACTTCTGGTAACAACAGAACTCTGAAACTTTTTAGGTATTCGCAACACTTTGTTTAAGGTTGGGGAAAGATCATGGTCTTAATGACGTAGCTATGAAAAAATGTTGCATCCAAACACAATCCAGCCAGCAATCATGTTTTCCTCCAAAACATATTTCCAGTTAGTTGCAGAATTTCTAAGAAACGGGACTGGTATGTGACTCTCAAGGTCAATATTAGATTCAGTTACATCTCTAAGGACAATAAATACACATTCACATACACTTACTGTTTGCTATGGACCAGGCAATCTATTGCCAGTGTACAGGTTTATTCAGTGCTGTCCTTCAATGAGCCCATAGAGACTAACCCTCAGTCTGATTCAGCCATGGTCTGCAAACAAGGGTTATATTTTCAACCATTTGCTTCTTGGCTTTCATAAAATTGTCATCTGTAAAAGTGTCTTTGTGTGTTAGTGGGAATGTAGCCTACATTTTCAGGTAGTCATCTTCATGCCACTTTTAATAATAGTAAAAACGCTTCGAGAGCCATTTTAGGGAGATGTGGAGTCAGCGAAGTCAGTGTGGGGGAGGGTGGGGTGGTGGAGGGGGGTGGCGGTCTGAGACTGGTGATGTAGGAAGTTGGGATGTCACTCTTGGTTGTGCTGCCAACTCAGCTGGTACTTTCTTCTACACACTACAGTGGATCTAACACACACGCGCACACACACACACACACACACACACACTTTCACTGCACCCTCTCTCTCAGTCATACACTTCAAAAACCCGTCTCTCTGGGTGTGAAATAACTTCTTTCCTGGCCGACTTCACATTGTGTGGTAATTGCACACCTTTATCTTTTTTCTTTTTCTCCTATTATTGCTTGCCATTCTCAGTCAGTCTCCTCTTATGTCTTCCTTAAATGGCTAATCAACATAAAATTGCCCTAAACTCCAGAGGATCTGCTCTGTGAAATGCTTCATTTACCTACAATTCCTTTACATGTACCATCATTTGTTTAAATATAGTTTTATGTAGAATACTGCAACCATAGCTGTCATTTTCAAATTGGGTATCCTATTCTTGCATAAAATTTTATTATTTTCAAAAGCTGTCTAAATATATTTGGATCATTCAGCTGTATCTGAATGAGCAAATATGTAGGTTACTAAACTATACATTATTGGATTTGTAAGTAACCCATGAATATGTATTGCATGTTCATGTCATATCTGAGTTATCATAATTACTGAGTTTCCACCTCGTAAATAGCGTTCCCTGCTACTTCTACATCTAAATTACGACTGGGAAACTGAGGAAGCTCCCATATATCTGTCTCAGCACCTACTAAAGGGCAATGAGTTGAATTGTCAGTGCACAATATTTTAATCCTCACATGACCAATTCTGTGACTTTGCAGCTATCTTTATGGCATGAATGCTCACAAGTCGTAAACATGAGGCTCTTTCCTTTCTCTACCATCCATCCCATACAACAAAAATGTGGCTTATGTGTAGGGAGTGTTCAAAAAGGTGTTGTTTGCTATAGAGGCTATTAGAAAGACAAATAAGAATATTACTTGTCCCTGCTTTTTGTTTTTCCTGTGTTTAAGATAAAATCTTAAATTTGGGCTTCATACAAATCATATGCTAATTAGTACTAAATAGCTGAGGCTGGTGATGTGTTTATCCTGATGGGGACATGAATATTTGTCCATTTAATAGTTGAGATATTTCAGTTTGGACAAAAGTGGTGAACTGACTGACTGATCAGCACAATCCATAATATTTTCATGTTCATATACCATAAACCTTCAGTTACTTGTCTAGTTTCCATATGACACATGTTTAGATTTCAGTTTTGTGTGCAATGTTCAAAGACTTAACTTTGCCTTTGCTCATTTTATTTTACTTTGTGAATTGTGTTATCAGTTTAAAGTTCATTTTCCCATACTCACCCTGATAATTTAACCAAAGTCATGGCACATAACAACAGCCAATTAGGCTGCCTTTTTCTTCATAAGCAGCTACACCAACAGATGCTGGAGAACTGATTAGAAACACTTGCAGTTTCATGCAGGTGAGAGACTGCTGGCTGTTAAATGTGAATGTTTGTGTGAGAGACACAGAGAGAGAGAGAGAGAGAGAGAGAGAGAGAGAGAGATAGTATTGTAAATCAGTTTATGAGGGAGTACATGTGCACATAAGAAATTCTGTAGGTGTCATCAGAGGAGTGGTGAAATCTTGCAGTGAGATGGATTTAGGCTGTGGGTGTTTGAAATTAAATATTTATCTGCCTGTGTCTCTAAAGATTTCTGAGAGTAAAGTATCAATTTATGGCCCTTAGGTACAGGATCTTTCCTGCTTTTCCTGACCACATGAAGCTACTTCCAGTCAGCAGATGAGTAAGAATGAAATGGAAAACACTGGAGATGTAATTCACCTCAATAGAACTCTTGAAGTATGTACATTACAGTATGTGCAAGAAGGGACAGGAAGGGAAGGAGAAAGGAAAGGGTAAGAGGAAGGCATAAGGGCTGGGGAGGGAGTGGCTAAAGGTGAGAAATGGTGAAGGGGGAGTGGGTAAGGTAAGAAGGTGGATGTTCTGCTGAAGCTATCCCCTGCTTTTCTTTTTCTTCCCTTCTTTGGTTTCTCTTTTTCTTAGGTTTCTTCTCTTTTTTGCTCATTTGCTCATTTGTTTATATTCACTCCTCTTTGTCTCCACCCTTTCATTGTCTTTGTTCTCCATCCTTTCCTCCTCCTGCTTGTTTTTAATTGTGCTTCCCACCTGTTTCTTTGTATCGATGACAAGGTTCTATGAGGATTTTGAACAAAGTATTTTTTAATTCAACATCCAAAAACAAATTCTTAGGCATTCTATGACAAGCAGGTCATTATTCTGGGGTAAAAGTACCAGCTGAGGCTGAAGCTGTTCGTTCTTGGAGGCAGATCTTCTCTTCAGTCTGGCTTTCCATCCTCCTCCATTCCTCTTCCTCCCTGAGCAATTTTTCTCCGTGCAGGTTCCTCTCATTTTCCACCTTCTGCATTTTCCTCCTCCAGCTTTCATCTCTCTGAACCAGCTTCTGTTGCAGGTTTGCCTTCAGTGTGTCACATGTGGTCGTCCACTATTACTCACTCCTCTCTAGTTCTTTGGTTTTTTGAGCGATCAGGTCCAGGCAGTCTATGTGGGCTTTGGTGTGATCCTGCCTTTTTCTAGTGACTCTTCTGAGGAGATCCTCTTTGTGTCTGAGCTCCTCTTGGACCTGGCTCTCCATCTACCTCCAACCATTTTCCAGCAGGTTAACTTGCTCCTTTAGAGCATTGTTTTCCTCTTTGAGTGATTGCAGAGAAGAGGGCATCTCTGAGGCTTTGTACAGCAGCGTTTTGAGGGAGCTGGTCAATAGAAACATACATGTACAGTAGTTCATGGCTAAAACTCCAGTGCCACCTTATCACCACCTGTAGGCCTACACTTATTTATACAGTTGAATCTACTTTATAATAAGGACAAGACTTGTTGAAACACTCCTTTAAGAGCAACATATAACCACAACCAGCAACTCAAATTCACACATATCATATGAAAACAAAACATTGTACTTAGTGTTTACGTTAGTGTTATGTTACAGTGCAATTCACTTTTTTTCCCACCATTTTTAATTTATTGATTAGGGACACTGACAGCAAGAGTAATTTGTTTTGGAATTTTGAGACAAAAAAGAGAGTCTGAAGAAAGTCTGACTGCAGTCATAAAATCATCCCTGTTGTATTTTTACCAGGATATATTCGATCGTATATATATTGTATTAACTCCACAAACTGTATAAAAATATATTGAAGCTTCAGACAAAATATGAATAAATAATAAGGAAAAGTAGGCTGTCCAAAAGAAGCACAGTGCTGGGGGGGAAAAAAGTTCAGGTTCCAGGTCAAGAGAGAAAATCTTATCTGGTTTCTTTGTCTGTTTATTTCAACTCAGTGAAGATACTGAATGCCAACAAAGAGAGCAGACATACTTTGCAGCTGAAGCTCAACTTGAAACCGTATTATAATTTCAGTTCAGAGTTGTAGAACTTTCTGATATAGTTGTTCTTCAAGTTACTGAAATTAAAATTGTATATGAAGAAATAGATTATTTCAGTTTTGCAATAGTTGACAGTTTGTTTTCACCAAAGATGGAGACAGCTCTCAGTTCCAATTCCTGAGTGTAAATGATGTTTTCCTGAGGGGGCAGGTTCCAACCACGAGTATTTCTTCTCTTGAAAGGACAAATTGGACCTAACACATCATCTGTTTCCCTCCAATCACTGTCCTGTATTACACCCAGGGCTCACATTGTTGAAGACAACAAGATCAAAGATTTCAAGTGTTTATTGGTTTATCAGAGGATATATGAAGAAATGTAATGTTGGCTTAGTCAATTACAGCACCATTTCATTCTGTCTCTAGCTGGCATGTCTACATTCTTTTAATTTGTAACATTCCACAAATACCAAAACTGTCAACTTCATAACAAGAGCTGATTAGGACGCAGTCATTAGGATTCCTCATCTGGGAACTATGAATGCCTGTACACAGTTTTGTCCCAAACAATGTTTTAGATGTTGATGTATTTGACTGGATAAATGAATATATGTCAACCTGTTGGTGGCTCAGTCAGACAGACCGAACACAATGACATCTCTATCCTTAAAGCCATGCAGCTAATGTGGCACAGTGAACTTCACTTGGTATTTATCTGTATTTGTTTTCACTGTCTATTGGATCGACCTCCCAAGAAGTAGGATAAACTCATTGCTCTTCACAAACTGCTTAGGAGCTACATCTGAATATTAGTATTTATATCCAGCAGACGAGGCAAACTTAATGTTCACTACAATATTCCATTGCTGTTATTATGAACAACTGAAGATAATAACTGTAATTGTTTGCTGCAAAAGGTATTGGCCAATCAATGCTTATTACTGTTAACAAACACACACATTTCTCTCTTTAATGCTGTGGAACCACTAGTAGAGACCAACAAGATAATGCAGATTAATTAGGCTACTTATTCATACAGCATATTACTTTATTTACTCATAAAGCAGGGTAATTTGATCTAAATTTTGGCACTGGCTCAAACATTGTTCATTTAATAACTGAGTCATGGCACAGATTAGGTTGAGTAGGTGTGAGGATGGACTTGAAGACTGAAGAGGGAATTGGATTAATTGGATAAAAGGTTTGGGTGTATCCATGGGGAGAGAGGGAAATGGATCACCTGGATAGGGAACGACAGTGGAAAGAGTGGTAAATAAAGTAGATATAAGATTATAGAAAGAGAAAGGTTTATTGCATAGTGAAGGCAACCATATACTGAATTTCAAGTGGAGGTTTTGGGTTTTGGTGGTGGCTTTGGTACTTCAGAGCAACTACTCTCCCAGCAGCAGAGGAATTCTGACTGACACAAGTGTACCTTGATTGATCAGTTAGTCTGAAACATTAGCCATGTAAACAACAGCGGGTAAAGGTTCAAAACACATAAAAAAGGGAACAAAACATGAACATAGGACGTAGACGTAGAGTATACTGGAGAAATACAATGAGATTTTGATGTGAGACATTGCTGTACCAATAGCCACGGTATGTAGTTCTCAGGAGAGCTTGTCAGTGGGGCAGTTGCTGTCAGGTAGTCCCCAAAAGTGTTTGGTCCGAAAAAACCTATTCATATTGAATGATTCTGCAAAACCCAGATTTTGTTCATTTTTTGTCTTTTACAGTATCGGTAAGCAAAATACAATATGGTTAATACTGGAGAAAGGTCATGGTAATAGCAAATGAGGTATGGGAAAATAAAATGTCGTGCTTCCTTAAATATGTTTTGCATAATAAAGATCAACAACTGACTAAAACAATTGCACAGCATTGTAGGTTTATCTCTTTTTTCCCCTTGTGCGTAAGAGATTATACAGAAGTAGAAGTGCCCTTTCTAGCTGAATTTTATAGCTCTGTAAGTGCCAAACACTTACTAATCTGTGTTTTACTGCCAGATTTATCAAATAGTTAGAAATTACAGTTAAAATGTACTAATTTGCTCAGCCATTCCTTACACTCTGTTTCCCTTTAATGAACCAAGTGTCATTGGGATCAGTGATGATGATAGCAGAGGCTAGGGAGCAGAACCAGGAGGAGTCTATCAAACGTACTGTAGCTGCACTCACTAACTTCAGTCACTTTATCCTGCCTGGCTGAATGGAATCCAGTGTTATTGCCCATGACAGGAGTGGGTTTGAGATGGAAATCACTTAAAAGGAAAGAATCTGTTGAGGCAGGTGCTGGGTGAAAATGATCTAATATGTCTCACTCCTCTTTTTCCTATCACTCTGAAGTCAAACCTTCTCTCTTTTTTTTTTTTTTTGTTTTTTCCACGCTCATTCTCCTCACCTACTCTCATTCTCAGCTCATCTGTGGCATTCACATCCCCCTCACATTTCTTCTTCTTCAAAAACAAAAAAAGTGGGAAAAAGCGCTCATGCAACATCATCCATGCCCACATTGTCATCGTCATCTTCACCATCAACATCGTTATCCTCATTGTCATCCTCTTTTTTTGGTTACACTTGCAGCAGTTTCAGATTTAATTTGCAACTTGAAGAAGTATCAGAAGTTATCTGCTTCTCCCCAGTGACACGACCTCCTCCTCTTGCTCTCCTTTCTCCTTGTAATTTTCTCAGTCGTGTCATTGCGGCTTGATGTGAGTAATTTGCCATTGAAGATTCCTCAGCAAATGAGCAGTAAAGAACAAGTGGTTCCCCTGGAAAGCTTTGTTCTCCCTCAGAGCAGTGAAGAGGAAGGTGTCACAGTGTATGTAGTGCTGCTGCTCTGGATTAGAAGTCTAGGTTGGGAACTATGAGGACATGATGAAACATCATATGCTTTCTGTTCTATCTAGCTGATAAAGCAGAGGAATGACTGGGAAAAGTGCCTATCTAGCACTTCTTGTACAGATCACAATCTTTTTCCAGGCCTAGTTAGAGAGTGTGTGGAGCGCGGCTGCACTGATATTTCAATGTTTGACTGACTTCCTGCTCAAGATGACTATGTCTAAGGAAACCTGGAGAAGTTATCTGTGTGTGCTTATGCTTAAGATTGCTGACATGTAAGTCACTCAAACTACAAAAAGATGTTTATTTATTTCAATTCTCAAAAACACCAATAAACAAAAATTAAAGACAGTGCTCACTGTATCCTGGTAACATAACAGTAACAGTGTTTAACTATGTGACACACAAGCTTAATAAAACAAACTATTTTAATAATGTTTACAGGAACATTTAATCAGAGAGTTCTTATAATCACATTAAAATCACGGAATTGATACGCAAATAAACCAAACTGCTGAAGTGTACAAGCTTTCATGCTTCTTGGGCTTCACTAATGTCATGCTCCCTGGTTTCGATTTTTTAGTAGCTGTTAATTAAACTGCTCCAGCAGAAATTCTGCTTCTTCTGTTGCTCCCTCATACATGAAGGCTCATAATTGTCACTCATCTCAGAACACACGCACACGTGCACGTGTATACACACACACGCGCATGCACAGGAACATGTATGTGCAGAGAGAGACACAGAAGTAAATCTGTAAGCATGCAGATATGCTGTGATGCAGACACAGACGTTTGCCTCAGGAAGTCCCTGGATCATTGTCAAAGCATCCATACACCTTGACATCCCTCATTCTCAAGTTTAAGCCCCAAACCCACATCATTAACTTTGCACATATGTTCTGTAAGTGCAGCCAAGCATTACTGCCTCCTACTCATTCACATTAATGTGAGATTCATATGAGAAATAACACGGCTTGAGTGAGCTGATACTACATGTGTTGCCATTAGATAGAATCGTACTCAGAGCAGAAGCCCTGTAATTTTGAAAACCATAGCATGTACTGTAAAACTGAGAGACATTTTTTATTTTATGTGATTTGGGTGGGATGAATGTGGATGCTATGTACTGCCCCCACACCCTCCCACCTCCTCCTTCCACACACAGCAAAGGGCAAAATTTACTTTTTCATTCAGTCTTTACAGTGGTGTCAGGATTGTCAGTGTCCAGAAATCCATTCAGAAGAACAATATAACGTGATGCTAAGTATATGTAAACCAGAGAGAAATCAGTTGGTATCCGTCTAATTATTTCTAAACTAGCACAACCTTGAGACTTTTATTCAGAAGAGAGCTGGAGAGCTAAACATTATAGTAAACATTTGTTTAATAGAAGTGTATCTGGAGGTCACTTAAAAACTCAACACAACTAATTGAACTAAATAAAATAACAAGCTACGACATCAAAACTCAGAATAGTCTCATATGTTTGCTCTAATTAGTACAAACTATTTGGTTCTTTCCAGGGAACTTATTATTCTTATTCATATTATTATTATTAGAAGGTTAATGTTGAATTCTGCCCATGTACACCTTTATTTTAACAGAGTTACTGGCAGCGGTTTTACATTTTGTCCTTGTACTAACTCTATACATTATTAAGGCAGCTGGCAGTACATTTTAAATTGGAGCTGCTTAAATATGTTAACACCTCTTCCCTGAATATACACAACCCCTAGTTTTTACAGAGGAGTGTGACTGAAATGAACCTGTAGTTGAAAGTAACATACTTAAGATGTTTGTATTTTGTGCTATAATAATATACTATAACAATAATCTAATTAATAGAGCACTTTTCAGACAACAAGCATGAGGTGTTATCCATAAAATTCACAACATAATCAATATTAGGATGGTTTTAAGAGGTAACGAATGAAAAATGCAAGTGCATACAAACATACATACACATACATAGACAAAAAAGGAAGTACAAGATAATAACTCTTAATGGAAGAAAATAAAAGATAAAAAGTCATCAAATGCATCAAAAGAAAAAAGAGTAAAAACACTCTCACTCTCTGACTCAATTGCTTTGTGTGTCATTAAAACACTAAACCTAACCCTAACCCAATGGATTCTAAAAGATACAATAGCCATAGCCTGATTGTTAAGACAAATAAACAAGGCATTGCAGTAATTGAGGCAGGAGGATATGTAAGCATGTATAATTTTCTCTGTGTTAATGAAATGCAGGAATTAACTAATTTTGGAAATATTCTTTAATTGGCAAAAACATAATTGGCTCAAGTCACAGTCCAGCATAACACCCAGGTTTTTGTAGCTGACTTTATATTGAAAGGTGAGGGCGGCCAAGGAGTGGCTGTATTTGTTTTAAAATATGTTTGGGTCCAATGATGACAAGTTCTGCCTTGTTGGAGTTAAATTTTAGTTAGTTTTGGGACATTCAGCTTCTTATGTTAAATAGACAGCTGTGTAGTGAAGGTTATTTTCTGGTGTCAGAACTTTAAATGACAGGTACAGCTATGTATCATCTGCATAGCTGTGGAAGGAGAAATTATGATGACGGATTATCTCTCCTGACATAAGGGAGATTCTATATTTGCACTGAGATTTATACTACATACATACATTATATTTGCATTCATGATGCATGCTGAGAAGTCTACCTGTGTTATTTTTTAAATTCAGCTTGCCTTAATTTTACCACAGCAAGACCAAACAGACGTCTATGGAAGGAGTTCAAACATTACAGGCTTCTTGTCTGAGTTTTAATTTGTGCATGCATTGTATAGCAAAGGATGTTGTGTGGTAACAATCAAAAATGTTTTAGAGGATATAGGAAAAGATTACCTTGAAACAAAGTGACAAAGAGTGACATTTTAGGTTGTCTTCATGGAGGCATTTGCTTGCAAAGTTGTATTACTGTGTTGTCTCCACATAATAGACTCAGATGATGGCTTAACAGTTTTTGCAGACGTTTGCAACAAGGTTGTAAATGAGGTCAGCTCACTCAGCAAAATTCCTCAGGGACATTAACAAACTGAAAAATAGGGGATGAATTACACAATTTATTCTCAGCTATTAAAAGTAAGAGAAAGCACGAGGGAGAGAATGGAATGATTCAAACAGATGAAAATCATCTGGATTAGAGCCACGATCAAAATTGTCCCTCAGTTCAGCGTCCCCAGCAACTCTCCCTCTCCCTCTCTGTGCCGTCTCCTCGCTCTCATTTTCCTCGCAGTATATTGCACAGTTACAGACACATATTCCCGTCTGGCAAAGGGCCTGGCTTTAGGGCTGAGCATATGGCCGGCAGCTATGGGGGCATGGAGGGTGAGGAGAGGGGAAAAAAGAGGGATGAGAGGTGAGAGAAAGCAAGATAGCACCAAAGCTGGCAGTTGAAATGCTTGACTGTCCATTTTATATGGCAGCTTGAACAGAGGGCACACAAACACACACACAGAGTATATACACACAAATGTGCAGTGTAAAATGTGCCGATACATTCACTCACAAAAATCTATAGTGTCACACACACATTTTTTAAAAATACCAACACTTTTTTTTTTTTTGTGAGCCATACCTACAACTTTTACCCTTGAACAATGAATGAACCTCAGTCACTCTGTCATGTTATATGAGGCATGAGATGTGTGTGTGTGTGTGTGTGCGTGTGTGTGTGTTGGACAGGCAGCAGAGCTTGCTGGGTTATCGTGGCAGGCTCGTGGGCCTTGTCAAAATGTGTGTGAGAAAATACAGAGTGACAGATGTAGCCTTTCTGCTCTCTCACACTAACATGGTTATTCTCCCATCGCCCGCTTCACCGATCTCACACACACACACACACACACACATAAACACAGGAGGCTCATACAAATGCACGATGCAAGTTCAGTCTTTGTAGTCTGTGTGACCACACACACTCACAATGCTATAGCTTGTTCAATATTTGCAACTCTTACCACACAAACACACACACACACACACAAAACCTGTTGTTGTGTTTCCAGACAGGAATGTGGGAATTTTCAGAAGTCCAGATTGTTGACTCTATGAATCCCAAACAAAACAAGCGCTGTAAGAGAAAGGGCCACTTGAGTGACTTCCATATTAAAAACTGCCAGTTTAAATGTTTCTAGCCGGATATTGCTTCAGACAACAAATCTCTCCAACCTAATCATTTCCAAGATAATAAATCAAAGTCGTTTTAACTTTAATGAATTTCAACCATGTTCTGATTGAGCTAAGAGATGAGGCTCCTTTGAGTCCATTGAAGCGTGTCGCCGAGGCCTCTATCGGATCATATATCAATGCCACTTCCCTTTGCCACATCTTCCTCCCAACACATTATCACCAGCACTGTCAGATACCAGTACAAATGAGAAAACAATAGGGAGATGAGAGCAAGTTGTTGAATATTCATAGGGAGGATAAGGATACCACTGGGACATTCTGGGGCTTTATCGGCACTAACAGGATCTAAGCCGTAGTAATTCATGCTAAATCCAAACCAAATCAGCTCCAGTGCTGTTTCTGTGGAAGAAGAAGAAGAAGAAGAAGAAAAAGAAAATAGACTTGGGTTGAATCTCCTGAGTGCTTTTGTGATCTGTTTCCATGTCATCTCTATCCCTGTTTCATTTATCACAACAAGCTAGTTGAAATATCTCTTATTCTCTTCATTTCCTCTACTGTGTCGCATTTTCAGCTGGAGGCAAAGAAAAAGAGCAGAATGAATCAAGAAAACAAATTTGAAAAACTGGATGCGTTCTTTTTTCTGTTAAAGGAGACATATGCTGCCAAAAAAAAGTGAACAGCTTTGAGATTCATCCTTGTTGAAAGGCACAGACGCTTCTCTCACAGATAGTGAATATGCAACCTTGGAGGAGCATCTATTTGCCATATTTGTTGCTCTGACCTCATGCTCTGTTACTCCCCATCTAGAGCTTGTTGACCTTTGGAGACTGACTTTTCTCAAAACGGAGGTCTTCCTCTGAGACCAAACTAAAGGTATTAGTATTTGACTGCACGACCTTTCCCAAAGGCTTCTGGGTAAAAGGAAGTGACCCAAGTGGCCTATGTGTCTCTGGTGAATAAGATGTGTCTTTGTATGTCTGCATGTGTGCGTATGTGAGTGTACAGGATGTATGCAGGATGGCATATTATGTGTTTTTTTTTTTTGTTGTTGTTGTTTTTTTTTTAACCATATCAGAAAACAGCATATAAAGCTTTTTCTTCATTCTTAGTGGCACAGGCTAGGTCAGGGGAGATGTAAACTCAATAAATTCCATTCAATCCAGTTGTTGGTTTGCTTAACATAAACAATCGATAAACAGTGAGGGCATTTGGTCACATATCATACAATGAGCAATGTGATCGATTAGAGGTTTTGATTAACCTTATGTCAAAGCTGACTTCACAAAACTTTAAAAAAACAGATACATGTTACTCATATATCAGTGGACTGTACATCCAGTATAAAAACACAGCACTGATGTATAACATATAAAGGCAAATATCTCACATGATATAACGTATACAGTAAATAATCATGTGTATGTAAACATATACACACACAGAAGAAAAAATGAACTGCATCGAAAATGTACATGAAGAGATAGTGTTAGACAATACCTTAAAGCTGCACTTAATCAATATTTTTATATGACCAAAGGGTCAAATGACTATGTGCAGTGTCAAAGGTCTTATTCATAATGATGAACCAACATGAATAATAACACAACTTTGTGGCTCTCCTCAGCTCTGTGGAGCCTTTTTGTGTCTACCAGCTCATTGTTTTGGTTTTGCAGCCCTCAGCTTTACTGTTTAGTGTCACTCACATCAGCACTGTTTTCTGTCTGCTCTCATCCAAGGCAAAATAAAAAGCTCTAAAAACCAACTGTACACTACCTGCTCAGCCCCAATGGGCAGACAAGCAAAGCAAATGAGAGTGAATATTTGACTTACATTTACTGGGTAGTCAGAAACACACACAAATCATAATGTTTCTTTGAACCAGATATAGTAGGAACCAAATGTTTACTAATGTTCACCAGAAGAACTTAATAAGATGATCATATATGAGTGTTTTGTTGTGGTGCTCCTAATTAGCCAGAATATGAGTTCATGCATACTAAGAAACAGGCTTTTATTGTTCATTTTCTATTTGCTATTGATCCAAACTCAACACATTCTTCATGATTACCTCATATCATTGATTCAAAATGATGTACATTTCCACAGCACCAATTCAATGAGCAGAACAAAATGTTGATACCATTCTCATCTCTTTGCTGCTCTGAGTTTCTCTTGTAAGAGAACTACAGTGCTGTTGTCACTGGTAAATTCACTGCAGTTGGTTCTGTTTTGGCAGGCTTTTTACTCTGCTTGTTTGTTCATTTGTTTGGTGCTAAGCTACTTTATGCAAAAAATGTTTCACATTAAAAACCTTTCAGCAGCTCAAGGCAAAATCAAAATCCATTTTCTTTTTTTTATCTCTTTTTTTTTTGAGAGCTCTGCATGGTCTGACACTTGCCCACATTAGAGATCATTTGCAGCCTTATGTCACCAGTAAGGTCTCTAAGGTCCTGTGATCAGAGCTTTTTTGTTTTTTTTTCTGTTTTTTTTCCTCGCTTCAGGCCATAAACTGAAGGGAATGCGCTTCTGAGGTTGTAGTTCCTGAACTTTGAGCTTTCTCCCTCTGGTCCTAAGATGTGTGGACAGTGTGGACACCTTTAAAAAGCACCACCTGGACCCATCTGGTTAGACTTGCCTATTTTTATGCTGTTTTGTAGGTCTGTATTTAATTTCCTTATTTTTTATTTCTAAATTGCCTTATCTTTATTGTGAGGTACTGTATAAATAAACTTCCTTACTTTATTTTCTCTTGGCTATTAATGTGAAACATCTGCAACAAGTTTAGTTTCATTGACAGTAGCTACAAAATACCTTTTAAAAAACACGCTATTTCAATTAATTTGTGAATGAAAACACTATTTCTGATGTTAAGAGAAACTCAGCAGCAGCAGATTGGTGAGCATGGCATGACTCTGTTATTGTGCTGCTGGAATTAATAATTTTAATGTAATGTGCAACCCATAATAATACAAGTAATTCCAGCCCAGTGAGTAGTTTGTTACTAGGCCCTTATTAGGGGCAAAGCTAAATGTGTTTTTGCTCTAAGACTCAATCATTATTTGAATACTGGCTTTTACTCGATAATTTTAACGTGTCAATTTGTACATCTTCATGCTTGGTTGCATGTGCTTCAAAATGCAAAATGTGAGCTGTAAATGGCTGTTTGTCTCACTTCAATGCGGAGCGAGGAGGACAGCTACATGTAATGTGAGAAGTGCAGAGATAAATAAGAGAGAACAGAGGCAGAGGGGCATGGAGGCTTGAAAAAGAAAAATAAGAGGGGGAAAGAGGGAATTATTTTTAGCATTACCATTTAGACAGGGCAGTGACCAATACAATTTAATCTGACCTCAGAACAACTCGGCCTATGCCAGGCTGTCATTTCAGTAGACTATGAAGGAGTATAACAATGAATCACAGTAGTCCATCTCTCTCATGTCAGCCCTGTCCTAGTGTGCAACAGCCATATTCCATGTTGCACACAAGTGAAGGAGGAGTGGTGGCTATATGGATGTAGTGCAGTGTGATAAATTCATAGAGACAAGGAGGTGCATAAACAGTCACAGTAATAAGCAGAATAGAACAGAACGCAGAGAAAAAAAGTTCTTAGTGAAGAGTGAAAGTAAGAGTGAAATCTGAAATCTGATTTGCTATTGAGACAGTAAAAACCTGCTTCCATGCTTATAGGCTGAGGACAATACATCACATGAGCAGCAGATGTTGTTAAATCTGGGTTGAGTTGTAGCCGTCTGGTGTGGCTGTGAGAATGATGTGCAACTCATCCTGGAGTGCACGAAAACACCCACACTCGCGCATGTATATATGACTTGAACACATCAGCACCTGCTGCCAATTAGCTCTAACTCTCTGCCATCTGAGAGCAGATCACACTCGATAGCTCTCAGTGATGTGCAGAGCTCCCAGGTAATAACAGTCTCCATTTGGGTGATTGAGTAGTTAAACAGGATACTTCCGTGTGTTTTTTTTCTCCTCCTCCTCAGAGTGGTACTTGATGAACATGTGAGAGGCTCCAGATGTGCTGCAATGTGGTCCTTGAGAGAGAGCTTGTTGTCCAACAGCACTTCTCAGCTATTCTGAAATTCACAATATGTGGCAGCATGAAGTATCTGAGAACTCCAGAACTGAGCTTTTTGCCTCCTCACACTCATGGCTAAATTGATTTAATCATTTATGACGTGCAAAGCCCAACTTTTCTTTTCAGTGACAAATGTTTTTTCCTGTGCTTTCCTCCAGTTCTGACAAACTCACTGGAGATGGGCAAAGCACCAGATGGTCTAATATTGTGTTCAAACATCTCATTTAGCTTTGGACTCAGCTGTAAACACTTGCACCTATGTAGCAGGCTGCATCTGAGTGTGCTTTATTTCTTACTGCCAATGTTGTGATTTACACATCTTTATATAGCTGCAGCACTGATGTGAAAATCCATTTGAGAAAACATTCATTTTGTATTATTCTGTTCCTCTGATAATTCCAATCACTCTTGCGCTTTTTTGCATCATAAACCCATTTCCCTGTCATGTGTGGGTGGCTAGTAGAGGGCATACCATTAATTGAATTGGGCTACTTAATTGCTTAAAAATAGCAAACAGCAACAACAACCACAAACAAAAGTGTGCTGTTAGAACAGCACAAGATTTGCAATGGCTGATTAGTGACCACGTTGTTCTAAGAAACAGCTCTAATGTGAGTGACTTAATTTGACATGTGACATGATTTTCTTCAATTCCCTAAATAACTCCAAAGTCATCAGTTCTCTGCTTCCCCTTTTGCAGTTGCTTTAGCATTTCACATCCCTGCAAACATGAACTAACCTTAATATATTAGCAGGCACAGCTCCAGGAGTCAAACTGGGATATGACTCCTTTGCAAAAAATTCACCAAAATAGCACACATTTTAAAAGCTCAGGAAATGTTGCTGCAGAATCCTGTGCTTGTGAACTACAAAACCTAATTCTTGTAGGGAAAGTTTTACATTAAAGGCTTCACAGTTGTGTCATTCTTTGCATGCTTGTGTGAAGTCCTTCATTCTTCAATCTGCTGCAGATTTGCCACCTGTGAATCTGGTAATCACTGAATTGAATAGTCTGTTCTGCTGTGTCCTTGATGAGTAAAGATTGTGGAATGCTGCTAGCTGCTGTGCTATTAAGCAGCAGTGGCTGCTGCACCACACAGAGAGCGAGAGATAGAGAGAGAGGGGGAGAGAGAGAGAGAGGCCACCTGCTGTTGTTATAGATATACAGAATTTGGGCTTAATACCACCCCCCACACCCCACCTCACCCACACATTTTTCTGCTATACTTCTTGAGCTGAGGCTGCATATCAGTCACTGTATACACTGCAGATGATGCTGTGTTGTCTGCTAACTGTTCAGTGGATAGGTGTACCTGCACAGTAGCTGCTGTTTGTTGTGATGGAAAGATCAGCTAATGCACTGACTGAATCAGTCAGCAGAAAGCGCTCACACAGTTCATCCTGATTTAACTGACATGACACTGTGTGACAAAAAACACCTCACCCTCACACCATCTGAGTGTTTGTTGATCTGTGAAACAACAATCACATTAAAACTACGATAGAATAGCACAGTGATGTGTAGCTATAGCCTAATAAAGGTCTAAACTGAGTGTTTACCCACCCAAAATCTGACATGATTAAAGATTGCATGACTGCTGAAGACAAACTTTACTTTCAGTAAAACACAGCTGCAGATTTTCTTTTTTTACTGCAGCACAGCATCTTACTAGTCATAAATCTGTGGTTTCTCTCCTGCACAACTACAACATTTTTCTATCTGCACTGCTGATTGAAAGACGGATAGCAACTCAAGTATAATTCAGGTGTTGCTACACAGCAAATTCTTAAATGGAATAGACATATAGATTTATGGAGTGAGCAGTATGACTCAGATCCAGCTTCACATCCTGCTTCACTCTGTAAAATGCTGTGATCAGGTGGAAACTTATACAAGATCAGTTTAGAATAGAATAAAATAGAAAGCCTTTATTGTATTTATTGTGCAGAATGAAACAAGATTCCACAGCTATTCATGCAATAGTTGAAGAGATATTTCAGTAAAACAACAAAAATGTGTGTGTGTGTGTACATAGGCCCATAGCTATACACCGAGCAGCCACAACATTTAAACCACAGACAGGTTAAGTGAATAACATTGATCACTGATTTTGTTACAACACAATATTCCACTGGGAAACTCTGGGTCCTGACACTGGGACCTTCATCTGGATGTTATTTTGACATGTATCACCCACCTAAACACTGTTACAGACCAAGCACCCCCCCAAACTTTGCCATAAAACTGCTTTTCATTCTGAACTAAAGCTGTGGCCAGACTGACCATTAGCATGCCAAAAAACTGATTACTTTCAAACTTATTATATTATTATTATAATAGTACAAATTAGTACCATTAGAGGTTTTCTTCCTCACCAAATACTTTTTAACCAGTGTTAGTAAAATTAAAAATGCATTTAAAAAACTGTAAAATATGACAAAATAACAAACATCCTGTTTATGCATGTGAGGATACAGTTTACCTCTGGTTGCATGTTGAAGCATGTTTTTAGTTTGTCTGCGAGTAAAGCAGATAGGTATTTAACAGGTTCAGTGCACTACATAAACTGATCAAAGCTCTGGCCATGTCTGTTAATACCAGTCAAAAAACCACAAATCTGTCCCACTCCACTCCTCCTGCCACAACCTATACATAGTGTGTGACTGAATTTTATATAAGCCTCTCGTGTAAACTAAGATCAAAAATCCCACACTTCCACATGATCAGGAATGACACCTTACATCCATGCTCTGCCAAGTTGGTAAGAAGCTCATTCACCTTGGCAGCCCAGTTAAGAGTGAAAAATACACAGCATTAATATTTGTTGACACATTAAAGTCTGTTTGAGGCTGACTGCTGTTGTTTCTGAGGTTTACGTGCTACTACTAGGAATACATGGCACGTTCTGACAGCTGACAGGAGCAGTCTTGTCGTCAGCATGTAAAAGGTGTGAACAAGTGCTTTAAAGGCGCTGACATTGGCTGGGTTTTGGAATATATTTGGGGGTGAATGTTTTTATCACGCTTGCTATGTTGTCCTGATCTGTATTCACACAATATTTATTCCAATCGACACAGCGCTCTGCAAAGACAGGTAACATAAATACACTCGCATTCACTGGAACTGAGGCTCCTCTCGTTCAGGCTGTGGTTGTATTGGTAGTTATTAAAGTTTCATGTGTTTCTAATGAAACTGAAGCATGCATGGCATTCCAGCCCAGAGCGTTCGATGTGTGCTTAATATCAGGGCTGAGACTGCAAATTAGAGCTTATTCCTCTGTTTAATACACTTATAAGATCCTCGTGACTAAATATGATTATGGACAAGACTGAGCTTGTGTTCCTTAAGTGGAAAGGATGCCTTCTTATTTAGTTATAAAAGAATACTCCATTCATTTAACAGTGTACTCCTATAACACTGCTGAACTCGTGACAGACAGTAAGAAAAAGAATCAAAACTGCTAATGCAGAACCAGAGATGTTTTATTCCATGTAATCTTCCTCCTTTGTAAACCCTGTTGCCTAACTTGACCGTAATGCAACTGGACCGCTGACAGTTCGGTCAGAACAGCGTATATTCTGACCAAATTTGCTGTTAGCCTCGAGCAAGTCTAATTTCTTTCTAACTCCACACCCCCAGACTAGTCTTCAGCCCCAACTGGCTCTGACTCAAGTGACATCACTTGAGGCATTAATTAGATTTCATGGTGCCACAAAAGGCTTATACAACTTTTTTTTTTTAATAAATGCTAAAATAAATAGATTCATGTAGATAAATATACTTTCTGAGACCTGTTAGCAGAATTTGGTGTGTGGAATTGGTGGAGTTCCACTTGGAGCATAGACCAGAGGATTACGAGCTAAAATATTGTTGCTGGTACAGTACATATGGGCACAAAAACTCACAAATATATGCTGGAGCCAGACTGTTGACTGCTTTATAAGTAATGAGTTAAACCTCACAATCAACTCTTAAATAAACTGGAAGCCAGTGTAAATGTAAAGATGTTTAAAAGGCAGTTATGTAATTTTTCCTGTATACAACATTCTAGTTAAAGAGTTGAAGGTGTGAGCAGCTTTACTACTAGGCAGGAAGACAGAGTTACAATAATTAACTTTAAATGACAAACAGCCCCTTGTCTATCCCGCTATCCTCTTCTTCATGTACAATATCAATATGATTTGCCCCCTTTCTCACAAGGGAGGCCAACACATCATCTCTTGCCAGGACTACTGAAACTCTCTCCTCGCCGGAGCCATGCAGCTGCTACCAGACGTCAGCAGCTGGTCCAGAATGCTTCAGCCCGTCTGATGTGCATCCTCCCCTGGCAACGATGATAACAGAGTCTGTTAGCCGATAGGGCAGTGAAGAAAACCACTCCCTCCTTCCTCCAAGCCAGCATCAAACCCTACATTCCAGCAAGACCATTGTTCTCTTCTGCCTCTGGTCGATTTTCTGCCCTGTCACTCCAAGGACCCATTGGTCACTCATCTCAGTCCTAAAGATCTTCTCTGTTCTATGTCCCACAGTGGTGGAATGAACCGAAATCAGGACGGGAAAAAAATGCATGGATGCACAATTGCACTTGTTCTTGTTTCTATATTTTTAAAACATCTTTTGTGTCATCTTTGTCATAGCCTGCTAGCAGCAAGACTCTAGTGATGGCAATGTTGGACTTTGGTTTATGACCAAATACCTGCAAAAATAACAACATTCCCATCAGCCTCAGCCGTACTAGATGCCCAGGAATCAAATGTTAGAATGTCAAGAGGCTAAACTCAGGTGGTGAAGGTAGTAAACATTATACCTGCTAAGCATTGTCATTGTGAGCATGTTAGCATGCTGGCATAAGCATTAACAACCTCACAGAGCCGCTAGCATGGCTGTAGGCACTTGTGCTTTGTTAGAACAAATGTGTCATCCTTGTCATAGCTGTACATCTTGCTCATACAGCCCATAATAATATATGTCCGTATCACAGTTACTGTTTGTTGATCTTTTGTGTTGATTGTGTATAAAAAGGGGTACAAGTATGTGGTACCGCATGAAGAGTGTGATGAAAATGCCTCATTGTTTGAAAGTGTTCATTGGAGGTGCTCACATCCTTGCACCCTGTCTATTGACACTGACTGTCTGAGTTGTAATTATCTCTCCGTGCTGCCCACGCCATTTACTGCACAAGGCAATTAAAGTGAGTCTGACTCTGACTCTAATGTGACCCTCTGCGCCCATTGCTTCTCCTCTGCCAACACGGGCACAGTGACAGAGTGCTCTGGCAGCAGGGCTCATCAGCGCTGGATTCCTTTAGGAGAATGACTGACAGGCTGACACACTTACATGCATACCCACACCCCTCCCTTACCTTATCCTGATTCTAAACCACATTTCTGCCCGGGTGGCCTGTTGGTCAGCTTACCTGTTGAGTGATGAGACAATTGCATACTGTTGCACAAAGCACAAACAATAATAAGATACGACTGTGTTGATTTCATGACAGCAGCAAGAATTGTGTATTATTCTGACCTGTAATCAGCTCAGTTATAGCTGACACTTGATCAGTTCTGCTGTAGCACAGCAAACAACTTGCCAGCCTGCAATCTGTTTAAAACTGTGGCTGTAATTACAGATAAAGGTTCAGAAAGAATAGTCGATGTTTGGAGATAATAAAGCAATTCGCTGCAGAAAAAAATGCATACACCCACACACATCTGTGACCTACGTAGCTGTTTTTGACAGTGTTACTTCAGTGACAAACTACTGGAAATATCCTTTATGTATTCCCTTTGTGGAGACAAATTAGACCCAACACTTCGCCTGTGTATATATTTATGTAATGCACATTCAGTGAAGTTTTATGAGATTAGAGTGTTTGGGGAAACTAAAAAGCTGCAAAATAGAATTTAGCCTGAAGCAGCAACATAAATAATCTTAAACAACAGCCAGTCAAATGTTGTCATAGTCCTTTAACCCTAAAGTCATAATCTGAAGCAGTGGGGAGTGACCTCGCTTTGCAAAAATAACGTTTAAAAGTCTTAAACTTTCTCAAAAGGATTGAATCACAAGAAAACACACAAGACACACACTGTGTTTCTCTCTCTCACACACACACACACACACAGACAAACACTGTGTGACTCTTCCTGCTGGCACGCTGGCCTGTCACGCTTTGTCTGGATGGGATGACAAGTCTTGGTGCAGTGCAGTTTATCACACAGTCACTAAAGTTGACACTGGAGCAGGATTGTACGGGCTATCACACAGCCAGCCAACCCTGTGCACACACACATACACACACACACTCACACATACACATACATATATACAGTATGTACGCACACACCTCTGGGGCTTGGTGGCATACAGATAGATCAGTAAGAGAAATCTAGTTATATTCTTAATGTAAATGAGGATATAATGTAGTGGATGCAGATACACAGATGTAAGCAGCATTAGATAAAAGGTTGGGCTATTTTATTCCAGTGTATGAAAATCAGGTTGCAGTTAAATTTACATTATTTAATTTAGGCCAGAGTTATTTGACTCTCTAGTTACACTGCAATGCACTTCAAAATGTGGACTCATTTGAAGGGTTATTGGGTTTTGGGTTTGCTGAGTATGATTGTGTGAGACCAATTATTGATTGATGTGTGTCAGGTGTGTGCAGACAGGAGTCTGATTGATCTGGCAGGTGACTGGTCCATTGGCTGGAGGTTTCTGCAGATGATTGGCCAGCCGGATGACACCAGGCTATACAAGCAGCCGAGGCCAGTCAGATGGTATTGAAGCAGGACTCTCAGGTTGCACCTGAAAAGGCTCTCGTCTTCACTCATTCATGCCACTATACTATCTCAACAGTTGATTCTATGGAGCAGTAAATTGAGATTGTGGACTGTGGAATCATTATTGAATCATTACTTTGTGTCATCAGTGACAGTTTCCTTAACTTTGTGTGGAGAAATGAAACATTAACAACAGAGATCAGACAGATGCCTTTACATGAAAACATCAAAAAAGGGGCACATATCTATTGTTCAGCATCTATTGTTTCTTTTGTTTGAAGAGGAGATTGTGCCATTGTACTGTTTGATCTCATCTGAGTTACACAATTGACTTGTGACTCATATTTCATTTTTGGTGTCCTTTACCAGCTAAAATTGAAACCCTTATTAAAATTATTTACTGCAAAGTAATTTGCTCGAGGCTAACAGCATTTTTTTTTTTTAAGTTGAAATAATAAAATAAAAAAACGAAAAGATTTTTACACTTGGCAAGTGTGAAAGTATCTAATGTTAGCTTTGGCACAAGGAGGAAGAGGACAGCAGTAAACTAGATATGCCAAATATCAGTTACTCCTGTGTTTTCATACAGTTGTCGCCAAACCAGATACGAACCATATTTGAGTATGTGCAGTGTTCAGGCGTAGTCGAACAACTATAAAATGCGTATAAAAATGTATACGCTGTGACCACTGCTCACTTTGAGGGCACTGCACAGTTTCCCTACTGTAATTAATAAAAGGTTGATGCTGATGGCAGTTCTTTGTGTTCCAGGCCTAGAAGTGGGCTGCTGTCTATGTTCTTCTTGTTTTCTCTTGTCTTGTGAAGTAAGCAATTGTTATCTGTTTTTCCTGCATTATTCAGATACTGATTTGTTTGTTATGTTGGCCTTGGCTGCACTGAAGCTTAATTATATTGTTAATAAACCAACAAGTCATATCTTGTCTCCTGTGTGGTCTGGTTCTGGGATTTGAACACTTTCATATTATGTCTTAACCTCCTCTAGATGGGACATGGAAAATACCTTACTTACAGATGACAGACAAAAAGAAAAAATCTGAATACATGAGTGGAGAAACGTATCACATGCAGATGCTTCCATACAGGGACACAAGGGCTGACTGAATCTATTCCACTGTAAAGCATTTGCTTTTGCCTCAATCCAACTGAGATTTTGGAGCAATATGTAAATAAATCGCTATCTGACATACAGATAATGATATGTGTGAATGAGCAAAATCATCACGACACAAAAGTGATGGAGGTTCAGTGTTCACCCTTCCACCCTTCCAATGACTACTGAAGCTATTTTAGAGGCTTGTGGTGGCCCAACACCTTGCTAAGACATTGTATGTTTGTTTTTCTTTGAATTTCTCACCCATGTATAGATTGCGAATGCAAGGTTGTTGCATTACAAAAGGACTGAAAGCAAGTGTGAAATTTAATGCAGATTTTAACATAAAAAATGCTGTGGTTCAACATATTTGATTATATCTAATGAAAACACATGTACATACAGTATAACATGTTTAATCTTTAACATATGCATAATTTTTTGTGTGTATGTGTGTTCATATTTGTGAACACATGTTGGGATGAATTATATTTGCCAGTGTTTACAGGGACCTATCTATTGCCCCTTGAGCTTGTTTATGAGCGTAGGCGAGCAGTTTGTGCATGTGTGTGGGTGGTGGTCATATTCTTATCATGAACAGAGGGAATAACCTTTAATTTCTTCACTCTTGCTCTTTGTCTCTCCACTTGCTAATAGTTTAATCTAGAATCCTGTAAGGTTAGTGCATTTATTAGGGAAGGTTTCTGAAAAAAATTCTCTATTTTGTTCCTTCAGTGTTGCTTGAAAGATGCAGACTGTGTATTGAGAGTGTCATGCATTTTTTCATGTCATAACCTGAAATTGAGGGAAGTTGCTTCAAGTACTCTGCAGTAGAATTACTCACTCGCATAAATTACCTAGACTGCTTTTGTAAGTGGGTGCCAAGGTCTGATTTATAACAGTAAGTCTGGCATGCAAATGCACACTCACATTTCTGCTCCTTTGTGTACTTACACAAACAAATGCCTTTTGACCTATAGAGAAGATCAAGTGCAATGCACTGCTGCTTGAAAACCACAGAGCCACAAAACTCCATTTGTTATGCATTTGATGCCTAACATTTCCATTTCTCCCTGTCTCCTGCCCATCCGGGAGGATGCATGAACTCTTTCTGTTGTAGGCTTGATGCCTAAACTCTGTTTTTTTAATCTATCTCCAATACCCACTGCACTGTGGATGCAGTGCTCTGGATGGAGAATATCACAATGATATTATTCATATGCAGCCAGGTTTAGGTAATCCTTCCAACGCTGAGACCAAACCATAAAAAGGACGATGAATTATTGAAGAGCATCAGAGAAATAGGAAACCTTTCTCTGAATAGGATCAACCTTTTGGGAATGCTTCAAAGAGCATTCAATAGTCGGCAAAAAACCCCAGCCCTTTCCCTGCTTTATCCCTGTCGAAAAGCTCTGCCCTGGCTCTGAGAGGGAGAGAGAGGCAGAACGACAGAGGGAGGGGGGAGACTGAAAGCTCACCTATTGTTCACCCTTTATTTGCATGAAATTGTTTACCACCTTTTCATGCTGTTCTCTCTTTTTCCCATCCCTGTCCCCTACTGCTCCATTTTTCTCGCTTTCTGATTTTGTTTCTGTCTCTGCTCATTTCAGCAGACGCAGATGGCAGTGACTGAAGCATGATGAGGACAATTAGCTCCAATTGGCGTGCACTGTACGTATTTACAGTTTAGATTTAAAATGGATGAGCGTGCACTTGGGTTCTCAAGTTGGAGTGAAATGAAACTGTAATGATTGAAAAACCTATAAAGTTAGGACAACATATTTGTCTTTGTTTTTCAACCAAAAATCGAACTTTTAAGAGTCCAGCAGTGCAAAGTTAGAGTTAAAAAGTGCAAAGTATTCAGTGGGAGGTCGGCTGGGGCGGATGCAAGGCATAACATGTTGCCTCGGGCTCTGAAGATAGTGAACACAGACTTGGCACAGGGTGAAATCTTTGCCAGCCACCAAAAGCAAGAGCCAAGTTATTTTGTTATCATGAGCCAAGACATCTCCCAGCGATGTCCAACCACTACTAAACTTATACCTGGGACCATAAATCCTAAACATATCTGAGGTACTCTTATATTTCAAGCATCTCTGAACCATCGCCCACATACAACATACAGGTGATCTCATGTGTTTCTTGTTCATCTTGTTTCTTGCTGGTGATATTCTGTACTTTTCTCATAATTAGTGATCCCTCTAACAAGAATTGCCTCTTTAGCCAAAGCCTGATGGAGTTTCTGTGCCATAGACCTCCAGTGTTGTCTAAATACTGTTGAAGGAAATTTGGAAATGCACATATTTGCTTTCTTTCCAAGAGTTAGATGAGAAGATCAATACCAACATGAAGCTACCACCAGCTGCCAATTAGCTTGGCTTAGCATAAAGACGGTAAACGGGGAGAAACAGCTAGCTTTTCCAGAGCAAAACATACGTTAAAACACTGTATCTTGTATTTATAATCTATACAAAAAAGAATTGACTGAGTGATATATTTTATCATTATGATGAACATGGGTGCTGTAGTTTTTGAGTCAGTCTGTAATACAAAGTCCAGGTGGTGTGAAATCTCACCTGCTCAGCAGACGTGCATTTTTCCATGGCTGAAAATAGTCCCCAACAAAGCCACTGTTTACTGCTGTGTGAGTAACATTTGCTAAAAGCTGCAGTGCCCAAGAAAACATTTAGCCTTTTTATTCATTTTAATGAAAGTAAATTTCTTTGTTTTTTGACTCAATTAATGACTTAATTGATGGTATAATGAATGTTTTTGCAGTAGGTAAGTTGGAAAGTTTTGAGAGACAGACCAACTTATTGTTGGCTTTGGCTTTTTCATGGGATATTCTGGCAAAAAGAAAACAGAACGATGTCAGTATTCATTAATGAAGTAAACATCAGACGTGATTCCTTGTGTTTGGTATGTTAATGTTATTCAGCTGGATTTCATCCAGCCTGCCCTCCCTCACTTACCTGGATTTACTTAATAGCTATCTGTCCCCACAAGGCAGACGCCACGGGCTAGATTTCCTGAGGCGTCTCATTCAGATTGCATGATCACTAACTTTGCAAAACACAGCATGCTTTGTACACTTAAATGAAAGTGAAAACATGCATTTATTTCTCAAATGTGTGAGATTGACTTTGTCACTGAAACTGTCGGGTTAAAGCAGAGCGACAGCAGATGAAAAGCGTGCGATGTAAGAAAGATGCTGGACTGCAGAGACAGAGAAAGGATCGGACAGAGATGGATGAAGCAGGCAAGAGAGATGTGCATTTCTATCTGTCTTCACTTTGTACGTCTATCTGTATCTATATCACTTTGTCTATCTTTATCTGGACTCATACACTGCCCCTGAGTTCTTCTCCGCTCACTTATACTGATGGAATTTAGGGAAGGAGTGAGGGAGGGGGGAAGAAAAGAGCAAGAGCAAGGCTTTATTGCTGTGACCCTTTCCTCCAGTGGGATGTTGTCTGTCAGCATTGCTTACTGCTCGGCCTCTGCAAGACCACCCACACACACAGAACTCAAACATATACTAGTAAAACACACATGCACCTAATATAAATCTGTGAAAACACACATGCAGCTGCTTGCTGTTTCTAAAATGGACTCATATGCAATAATTTATCCCTGGATCACCTGCTACACAGCAATGAGCTTCCCCTCTCCTTGCCAAGTTAGAGAGATAAAGGGAGGGTGGAGAAAAAGGAGAGGGAAGGGTAAGAGAGGGAGGTGTGGGCAGAGAATGGTTTTGTGTTGTCAGCAGAAACATTGTTTTATGGATGCAGTGTTTACAGTGGTGTAGCCATACTGCGAGTGTGTGTGCGCACATGTGTGTGTGTGTTTGTTTTCTCCTTTGGATGTATTTGGCCTTACCTGTCCACAGGGATGAATTAAACCTGTCAAAGTTTTGCTCGTGTGTATGTGCATGCGTGTTTGTATGTGTGTGTGTGTGAGATGTTCGGAGATGTATTAGGCCTGTCTATGGACACGTTGACTGTTTGTTTTAAGCCTGCCTGCGGGGCTTATGCATTCTGCATGAGAATACTGTGCTTTATGTGTCAAACCCATTTGTTTGCCCAAATGCTCAGTGAAAGCACAAACACTCTGTGGACCTTTTGTTTGTCTGGTGTTCACCCACATGCACTCTTGTTACAGATAGATACACACACACACACACACAAGACGTAGCACGTACACATGATCACTCACAGTCTTTGAACATCCAACTTCACTCGCTCCCAAAGTCAAACTTTCAACTAACATGCACTTATATACATGAATTCTTCAGGGAATAAATCAGAGGATAGCTGGTATTCACATTAATGAATCCTTTTGTTGTGTTCTCATATTTCTCTCAAATCTGTGGGTGAGTTTGAAAGTAATCAAGTTAAACTCTAACTTGCAAACCAATATTTACAGTTCCAACAAAAAAACTCTCCAGTTTTTAGTGGGTTTAGTATGGCAAGACAAGTGTTCTAGTGGGAGTAGTGCAATCTTGCGACTGAATAAATATTCTTGGTGGAAACTGTTCACAGTAAATACATGCACATTAGGATTTCAGGTTTGAGGCTTTGTTTTGAGCATATTCAGAATATGATGTTTACATAGAACATATAGAAACCTTGTCATTGTTTGTTATTCAGTTCCTTGTGCACATAATAATTCTAACATAATCCAAGATTCATTTCTCTGTCATTTCTGTACCAGCTGAGTTACTCCAGCAGTTGCCAGTGAGCACAATTTGCTTTCTGACTGCCCGGACTGTGTCACATTTACCTCTCTGCTGGATTCATCTCCTCCATCTTATCACAGGGAATGAAAAACGAGTGTGGCAATACAGTTTATCCTCCGCAGTACCTTTGTCAGATTGTCGCTTTCATTTCCGCGTGTTTGTCATCATTACATTGTTTATCAGCATATTTCAGTTTTGCTGACTAACTGCTGCACCTGAAGACAATGATCAGAAACCATTACTGAGAAGGACATTATAGTCCCACTAAAGCGCCATTACTTCAACACTTTGGGGGTTGTTTTGTTTGGTGTCTTACCAGGGGAGATATCAGTGTGGTCTCTCTGTGTTTAATAAAGAGGACATGAGTTCAGGAATGCTGCTGCGAACAGTCTGTGGGGGGTAAATACCTAGTAAATACCTTCAAAAGCCATTTTACATATTATCATTGTTATCAGGGCAAAAACAAGAAGTTGTGATGGAGTTTAGTGTTTGGGTGTCTGGACTGACTTTAATCTTTCCTTCATATTAAAATAAATACATAATTACATTTGACTTATTTTAGATTTATTCGAAACTGAGCATTCAAACAGCTATGTCAGATATGAATGCCATGATCACTGCATGTATATTACTTATGATTTTGATTATTCATTTTATTCTCATTTTAGGCTGCCTTCATAACAATCAGTCAGGGACAGCAGATGAAAATTGGCCTTGCAAGCTAAGTCTGACTCATTTATAGTTCAGTGAGCATCGTCCCTGTCAAATAAATGAGTCATTGGTAAAGTAATGTAATATCTTTGTTAGTAAGTAATATGTAATGACTAACTGATGGATATGTCAAATAACTTGCCCAGCATTGCCTGTAACATGTCTTTTTTTTTTCTAAACAGTTGTTAATGGTACTCACAGAGGCAGTTTATGCAAATATAATCAGGATGTGCTGCTTTTGCATCATATAGCAGAGGCAGATCATATGCACAGTAAAACTTTGCATGACCATTAACAGCACTAATATTACTTTTACATCATACACTCAACTCAGGATCACTACACCATACCATTGGTGATCCAGTTTAATTGTCTGATAATTATTTTTATACATGTATAAGTATATTTGTACATATAAGTATGTATACATATCTCTCCTATCCTTCCTGATGCATATAAGTGTTTTATATATTTTTTTTAATTTACGTCACTTTATTATTATTATTATTATTATTATTATTTAACCCATTGTATTACAATTGTTGATATTTTGGATGTTTGATGAGTTATAGTATATACACAATGTTTCAATAATGTTTCAAAAGAGTATTAAAAAATATAGAAGTATGGTGACATTTGTACCTGAAGCAGATTCACCGTTAGAAAGTTGCAGACTCAATGAATTATGTATTTGGACAGTCTGTAATCACTGATATTCAGGGACATTCAGGGAACCTGGTAATTAAGTCCACAAATCCAGGAAGGTGCAGACATTTGGATTCAGCCTGTCCCATGAACACATAGAAGCACATAAGACTGTGATAATTGTGAGCAGGTAAACACATTCAGTGAGATCTGTGTACAATCTGGTACAGGAATTGTCCCTGGAGAGAGGTTAATTCAGTTAATACTGAAATCCCATACACATCCATTTTACTGGGGTGGCAGTAAAGTCTTGGAGACAGATATCTCAAAACCCCCACAGATAAAAACCAAAACTTCCTGCACAGCAAAATACCAAGTGTATGTGAGAATTTTTCCATTTCTTATAGTGTACTGACCCTTTAACCCAGGGTCGCCGAGACCAAAGATGTTTGTTACACCTCTGCGGAAATCAGTGTGAAAATGCATTTTAATGTCGGTGTGTTGAGTGAAACATCACCTCTCCTCCATGCAAAAGTGAGAAAGAACAAATTAGTAATGTGTTTGGGTGTTTCTGCCTCAGAATTTGACAAGAGAGATGGAGAAAGGTGTCTCAAATTTTAAAATCATAATGTAAAAGTGGAAAAAATATAAAGGAATATTGGTAGGTGTATGTGTAATAAACAGCTCATTACTTTACTTGCAAGTGTGTAAGTCAGTGAGAGGAGGATGAGTGAGCACAATGACAGGATCCATATGTAAACCAATATGCAGAGAACAGTTATATGGGGGAAAAAAACCATGTTTGAACATCATTCAGACAGGTGATGTCAGGTGAGGCCTGTGGAATAGTTTTTGCACACACTGTGTAGGTGGACACCAGACAGCTGTATTTCCAGATGAATCTGCTCAGTGTCCATTATCCTCTCAGGGGTTTATGTCTCTACTTTAACTCATTAGGACTTTAGTGAAAGTAAAGAGATGTTTCTGCTCATGTCATGTTGGTTTGACTACTGTTTCCAGCTTCAAATGATTTCACTGAGCCTTTGATGAAAGGGTTTGAAAGTCCACGCACATGTCGAAAGTCCTCATGACACCAAACTGTACTGCTCTCGCCAGAGCCAAAGCGTTTTGTTATTCATTTAGCATACATTCCCTTTTCATGTCCACCTCAGCCTTTGTATCCAGCCCCACCACCCCCCTTGCCGCCTTCACGCTGTGACACAGGCTGCAGTGTGTGGATGCTCAGAGCAAATGTGGACTCGGGATTGATTTCTTAGCATCAAAAGGCAGACGTCCACATTCAAAAGCTCTTTCATCTGAATACTGAACACAAAGGTGGGTACGGTGGAATGTTTTATTTCCTGATTATGTGTCTTTTTGTGGGTGTGGTTGGTGTGAGTGCAAACAGCTTGAGTCCAGATATGCACGGCCAGGATCCGGCTGTGATTACACTCCACCATCCCATAGCACCCTTATTTAATTTCATTGGATTTTACAGATGCGTGTTATCTATCAGACCTCTCATGGTATGATAGTTTCACATTTTTGAACCCAGAAAATCTGATTGTACCGCCATGCCTGTTTGTTTCCTCATCAGGGAGTATGTGTGTAACCCCTCTCTGCTACATTTACTGTAACCCCCCCCCCCCCCGTTCCTCTCTCCTTGCCCCAGGTGCCTCCACATGCTGCAGGTACCTAGCCTACACACCCCTGGGGACTCACACAGCCAAGCATCAACCCAACCATCTGTCGCCCACATACAAGCTCCATGTAAAGCCTGCACAGTGGGGTGTGTTATGTTCAGGGATCAGATCTGGGCATCGTCCCTGAACCTACTCAGCTGCTTGTCCACTCTGGACTCTGTGTGTTTGTGTGTGTGTGTGTGTGTACAGTCATGTTACACTCCTGATGTGTGTGGCTGTTGGATCTGTGTGTTCCTACATGCGCATCTGCATCATGTTGCCCCAGGGAGGAGCTTTGAGCCATCCAAAGGAAAGCCTTTGGGAACGGGATGAGGAAGGCTTTAGGGAATGTGCAAAGCTGTCAGATGGATTTGTGTCCATCACGGGCTGCGTTTGGCCCCGGGGTTGTGACAGAAGATCAGAACAGAGAGTTTCTACAAAGGAGCAGCAGATTCAGTGCAGACAGAGCCCAACTAACCCATTTCTAAAGTAGAGCAGTGACAGAGATGTAGGGGGGGCTGAGGTTGGGAATTGTGTGGCATATCATGACACATTTGATACTGCATTTCTACAATTTCTGGAAACGCACACTATGTACAATACATATGTTGTGCATACAGCCTGATGTTATCTGTATTGTTCTCAGTTCCATGAGTGCATAGTTGCTCCTGCTGTGAAGGTCAGCCCTGCCATACTGCATTGTCTTTATAGAAATGTATTTATAATGCAATATCCTCTCATAATCCTCAAATAATACAGCCAGGATTTCAAAAGAAGGTGACAAACAACACTATACCTATTGGATAATGTCCGTGCTTTGTACTGATCTTTGCTCCAACTTCATTCACTGTTTATTTGCAACAATCACCTAGCAGCAATTTCAAGACAGTATACAGGGATGAGCCCCATATGAAAGGAAGCAATGCTATAAACAGACTATATAGTTCAAGGCCAGCTCTTTTCTCCCGAGATTCCCTCTGCACTGTGAATGTGTGTGTGTGACAAAAAGCACCCTCACGCTCTAGTTTTTCTCCCCCCTTCCCTCCCTCCTACTTTCACTAATCATTGGATTTAGCTCTCCTGCATTTATTTGTACTCATCAGTAAAATGAAAGGCATCAATGATGAAATGAACTTAGCATGGTGTGAAAGACAAAAACAGTGCAACGTGCTTGTAAACACTTGACACTATACTCCCACTGAAATGTCTTGTACATAATAAGCACTGTAGCGCTCTGTGCATGTGTGTATGTATGTGTGTGTGTCGGGATGACAAGAAGATGAGAGAAGACAGACACAACAGTTGCATCATGATTGTAACATCTGAGCCATTTATGATTTATTTATGCATCTTATTTGTTACTGGGGTAGAGATGTTTTGCTAACAGAGAGAAATGTATGGCTGGGGGGGGAACAGAATAGATATGGACGGAATCAACCAGAAACAGAAAGTCTATGAATTAATCAATTTGTCCATCACTGATTCAGGCTGCTGAACAGTCAGATATTTAAAAGAATAATTCCATATAATGGGAAATAAACTTTCTTAAATTCTCTTTCCTGAGGATGAATACCACTTTCATATCTGTGCTATAAATATGGAGACACAGCCAGTTAGCTTAGCTTAGCATAAAGACTGTAAACCTGTAAAGCTCTGTTCAAATATAACAAAATACACCTACCAACACCTCTAAAACTCACAACCTATTCTGTTTTATTGTGTTTAATCAGAACAAATACCACAATTCAGGAACAGTTGCCAGGCAACCAGCCAAGGCTAATAAATTGTTTGACACAAACAAAAACAAAAATAGTGAAATGTCAGTTTTACACTTTGATTTTTTAACAGCTCAAACATGTTTGTGCCAGTGACCTTTAAAGGTGTTGGTAGGTGTATTACCTTGGGCAAAGCCAGGCTAGCTGTTTCCTGTTTTTATGCAAACCTAAGTTAGCTGGCTGTTACTTACTTATTTACTTCTCATCTAACACTGAATAAGGAAGCAATCAAGTATTTCACAAAATATCAAAGTATTCCTTTAATGGATGTATAGTAACAAAATAGAATATATATATACACGTGATACAGATGCATGTAAGCAATGAAGTGTGCAAATGAATGGCTGAATACAGAAATGAGCCTTTCAAGCTGTACCTTCATCGCCTCCGGTGCCAAACCACATGCTGCATACAGTATTAATGGTGCCCTTTTCTCTGGAACACACCAACACAGTAACAGCAAGGCCCTCTGAGCTTTCAGCTTTTAATTGCATGACTCACAGCAGCTCAACAGGCAAAGTGTGGGAGAACACACACCAGGTATGGTGCACAAGTTCATTATCTTTCAAGCGGGGATTTGGATTAATATTGTTTAGAATGGACATGGTTAAGGCTATAAAGACAGTTGTTCAGAGAGTTCTTGAGTATTTCACTCTCAGAAATTTCACAGAGGGATTCAGAAGTGATTCTGTGTGACAAACTTTCAGTAGAAAATGGTGCATCCATATTTAGCAAAGCATCCCTTTAGTTTATCTGTATTGATGTGTGAACTTTTCCATCATGTTCTGAAGATGATAAATATTGACTCTTGGGTTTGTGCCCTTTCTCAGTCTTCAATAAAATAATATAAACACAGAAATAGCTCCTTGAGCATAGAAGTCAAATTTATTTAGAAAATACAGAAGTACAAAGAGTGTGATTTATTCTTTTGTTTTAAATTTTTGCAGATTTGACCTGTTTAATGATTATCATACATTATTAAAGGAGACACTCATGGGAAATGATTATCCATTTGTTGATTATCTCTCCTTGAGAATTCTTCTCACCTCCCTCCTCCCTCTGTTGAGTCTGTCAATAGACAGGAACCATTACTGGCAATTATTATTACTAAGTATTCATGAAGCACAATGACTGTAGCTTGTTTGAGCATTTGTCTGTAGAATAGGGACTGCACACATGTATGAAATTGTGTGTGGGGAGAGGGAGTAACTCCAGCCCTCTGAAATTCCCTACAGCTCTTATTCCTATACTCTTATAGGAATATTATTATTCCTATACTCTTAAGATATAGGAATAAGATGAGCTATATCATAGCTACACACAGAAACGACAATGCCACTTTAGTCTAAACCTTGAACTGAACACTCATAGGTGTATGCACACATTTCATTGGACAGGGCTGGATGATGCCCCTTTGTGCCCTGAAAGTAAAAACCCCAGTAATACTTGTAATATAAAGAACAACTTTATTGTTTGACCAACACATTTTGGTTTGTGGCCTTCATCAGGAACATCATGAAACACATTACAAAGAACATTTAAATAAGGTTTTGAAGTCAGCATTCATTCAGACGACCCTGCCTTTACACTGTGTAACTAATGTGTCTAACCCATTTAAATGAATGATAGCAAATTCAGCCTAAAAGTAGCCTAATGGCATAATCCATTATACTTGTATATCATGTACTGTATAGATATTTGTGTATATATGACGCTTAAAGTATCTGCTGTTATGCCTTTTCACTTATTCTGTTGGTTTCTCTGTCTCCTGCCTATATATAACTACAGCTACAGATGCCACTTGTAGACCACAAGTACTGTGATTAATCTTGGGCTTCTTGTGTTTACTCCTACATGTTTCCAAGGCCAGTAGAGACTGCTGATAGAGGGGGGGGAAAAGTAAGCACGTTTAAGAGAGGGTCTGCATTTTCTTTGTTTTGTTTTGTTTTGTTTTGTTTTTGTTTTTCAGGTACCCTAGACATGTCTTAAGATCAGTTGCACTAAGCTCTATTGAAACAAATGCCATACAACCCATCCAGCTAATGCTGAGGTGATGTTACAACAGTCAACATACGCTGAACAATAATCGATTCCTACTCCAGAGGCATTTACAGCATGTTGGAGAGTGGAATGGGGCAAAGAGAAGTTCAGTTACTATAGTAGAATGTGAATGTAATATGAGTGTGTGTGTGTACATGTGTGTGTGAGTGTGACGTCACGTGATCCAGGTGATAGATGAGCATAATTTTGGATGTTGAAACAGGAGCGCTTGAATCAGACAAAGATTAATAGGGCTGTTGACTGGCTGAAGTGGCTTGTTAAAGTAGTCACCAGCCTCAGCCTACCCTTGATCTCACTCACCAGATGCACTCATATATAAACTCTGCCCACAAAACTCCCACTTAGGTGGTGGGCAGAGTTTGTGCTCTTTTTAAAAAATGGGCACATAGCTGCCACTCTGAATCAACAGCGAAAACCAGTCGAGGGTCAAAACAGTAACCCCCCACTGCAGAGGACAATCAATCAAAGTCCATGTACATTTTCTGATCTCCAGTTGTTAAGCTAAGCTTGCTCTGTGAAGCGCAAAAGAGAGCCTTGTATATTCATGATTGATGTTTTTATTTAAGTACATTGGGGAACTTTTAAATAAGACATGAATTCTGAAAGTTGTAGGCTAACCATGGCAGCCTAAATTAAACTACATTCAGTAATGCTTCTCTCTGCCAAGTTTGAGGGTGTTGTTTTGCTGCTGCAGCCAATTATGTGTGAACTCAATTACAGCAGCACAACACTTAAGATTTTCATGTGACTGGGAAGGGGCATGATCATCATCTCCTCTCCTAAACATCACCTAACTCTCCTACCTGGGGATATAAAATAGTCTGCGAGTCTACTAAACTCAACAGGGAATAGGCCAATCAAGCAGTGGAGCTTATCAGCCAATGCTTGCACATTTTCCACTGGGAAAACTCCTCATCAGTTTATCGTCCTACGAAGTTCTCTACAGGAAATCTGCCAGCTGCATTTACTCATCCACTCCATTGTGTCAGACCACGCTCCACACAATATTACATTTATTTACATAGAAGTGCAGATGTGATCTATAACTCAGAGATATAAGTGGAACGTGGAGATGGATGAGTGGCTGGAGAATGTGCCACTGACAGATTAACATTTTCTTGCTCTCTAGACAAAGTTGAGATCACATTATGAACTAATACCATTAACTAATGCTGGTTCATTGCTAAATGTTTAACAATTATTCATAACTACTTATTAGTATAAGCAGGGCTTGATCGTTCTGTACTGTTGAATCGTGGATTCGTGATAAGTCATACATTAAATCATGCATTAATTTACTATAATTCATGCCTTCACTCATGCATTAATGATAATTCATATTCCTTCAGCAGATTTCCTTTCACCTTTTTTTTTTTTTTTTTTACTTTCCAGCATTTCAGTGGTCATGGTCACTACGTACACTGAGCCTACAGGCTTTGAAACACATCAAGACAATGTCTAACATGGATATTATTTAAGAAAGTCATTGAAATGTTACAGTCGAACATTCAAACCAAACATTTTAGAGGCCTGAGGTTTTGCCTCATGTTATCCTTGAAAAGTCTTTTCAATGAGCATGTACATGTCTCCACAAAACCAACCCGGCCTCTTATTCTTTCAGTAAAAAACCAAACCTTGAAACACTCAACAAGTAATAAATTGGATAAAGACTCTGTAAGATCAGGAAAAACTTTTGAGTTTTTACATTAAAAATGGGTGTAGTGCCAACAGTAATTAAACAGAAAATATGAACAAATCCCTGTAAAACTTTAGTTTTAGTTGTGTCAAGGCGTTTCAAAACACTTTTTCTGTCAGTAACCATACTTAATGAATTTTGGCTGTATACAAATCTCTAAGAGGTTTCTTTAGCAGCCTCAGACTAAAATGGCACAAAGCAATGTTTGGATAGGATGTTGTGTAAATCAACATCTATGTTTTTTATGTCAGTGTCTATGTTTGTCTGACATTTCCCAGCCATGAATTTCATTTCAGTCTCACATAGGGATAAACCTAATGGGCTTCCACTGCTTTTCTCTCCAGCTCAGTACCCTAACATTTACAAATGTATGCCAATCAGGACAACCAGCCAACCAGAATGGGAGTCTTTTGGGAGTGTGATGAGACAGCCTGGCTTTATTTCCTGCAGATAAAAGCCCCAGTTTGTGCCTTTTACCAATTTCACCACAGCCATTCAGCATGCAGATTTCTCCCAAGCCAACATTTCCTTTAAATAGGCCCCGTGGCTAACCTAGCATCTTTGCCACTACCTTTGTCAACAGTGAGACAAGAAAATGGTTAATTTCCACAGCAAGCAGGGGTGCAGTACTCAAATCTGAGCTCAATCTTGAGAGGCTCTCATGACCAGCTCCAGTGATTTTTTTTTCTAATATTTCATCCACTGCTTGGTTATTTAAAAGCACATGCAGCATTTCCTATGGTTCCATCTTTGTCCAAGCATGTTCCTTTTGAATGTGCCCTTGATTTTGGAAAGAAATACTAATAGCTGAATAGTCATAGTTCATTTTGTAGGTCCTATATTTTCTTTCAAAACACTCTTATGGGGTTTCAATATGATATAAAGTCGAACATTTCTTTCTACAGAAATAGTCAAATCTTACATTCACAAAAGAGGATTCACGCTGATGTTTCATTGTGGTTTTGTAATTTCTATTTAATTTCATGGAGCAACAGCCTTTTCATGGATGATGTGAGCTGGACCCACTCTTTAGCTGCCTATGACATGGCCTCTAGAAAATTAAAAGTCCCTTGCCTTTCTTGGTTCAGCAATTAGGGACTTTTTAACCCACTGATTTGGTGGACTTCAAATCACTATGTGCTACTTCCTGCCACCTCAGACACATGTCTGTTGTAGATATAATTCAGAGGGTAACATGCAGTTTTGATGAACAAAACTCCCTCAAATCACTTACAAATTCTACCATATCTGCTAATAATGTATCCCTGGGCATTACTGGATCGACCCACCCAATGACTTTGGGTTTCTTATAAATGAGGAAGCTCCACCAGTGCGTTGTACATCTAAGGCACTACCTCAGATGACAAAAACAGCACTTCCTTGCCCCTCCAGTGGTCACTCAGAGTCTGCAGTGGACCCCCCTGCCCCCAACTTGATGGATGCATTCCTTCTTGTTTTGATTCACTATGAGAATGACTGCATCAGTTCATCCAGACTTCCTATTTGTGACTGTCACTCAGATAGTGCCCAAACCATGAATGCAAGACTATTGAGTCCTTTACACCTTACCTTGGTGGTATGATTTTCCTTTCACCCCACACTCTATTATGAGAAACATCCTTTAGAAAGCTAAATGGAATGCAGTCAAATCAAGTCAATTTTATTTATATTGCACCAATTCACAGCAGAAGTTCAAGGCACTTTTCATACAGAGCAGGCCTAGATCATATGCTTTCTAATATTATTTACAGAGACCCAATGATTCCCAGCAAGAGCCAGCACTGAGCACTAGCACAGGTGTTTATCTGTTATGATGGCAAGATTGACAGCAACTCCTCAGCTAAGCAGAGATCCTGCCACATGAGCACACAACTATAATTATAATTGTCATTCTTACTATTGCTTACTATATCATTATTATTATTAGTAATATATATTCACATCACAATACTCAAAGTGCCACTGTATGGTACACTGTATGGTACAAAAATTGGGTGAATTAGAGACTGTGCTTCAAATTACAGCTATGCTACTTTGTAACAATGATGGCAATAGACTACTTACTGTATAGTCCTCTGCTGGTAACAGAGGCCTAAACAACTCAATTCATGACTTATTATCAACACGCATGGGAGCTGGTTTTAAGCTGATGCTAATCATGATAATAATCACCAGGCAGCAGCAGCCACATCACAGCCATACACCATCTGCAGTTCTCTTTATCAATACACAGTAATTCTTGTGAGGAAACATTAGGCACTGGCCTCTCCTTGGCTCCATTAAAGCTGTAGGCAACACAAATGGGAAATTTAACAATGATCAAAACATTTTAACACAGATTTTTCAGACAACCAAAAGTTATAGTCAGTCTCATTATTGGGATAAACAACATCCCTGTTGGGACGCTGGAAGCACCACTTGAAAAACAGGAACTCTGCTGATTTAATCTGGACGTCTATTCATATCTTTTCATAGCCAAAGTAACTTTAAGCATTGTTTTAAGTGTCGTAAACAATGTTAGGGCTCTTTAATTTCAGAGCTGAAAGGGAAAATTAAGATTAATGTGTTGCTACTGTAATGCAGGTCTTTTCAAACATTCCTCTAAAAGACACATGCTCACACACACACACACACACACACACTTTAGGATATACACAAAATAAACTCAAGACTTTCTCTCATGAGGTTATGCTTGTTTGATTAAGAAATGCTGTTGGGCATGAATGGTGTGTGTGTTTTTGTGCAAAGCTGTACTGCAGAGATCTATTTAGACAAGTGACTTTATTGAGGTGTGGTTGATCTCTAAAGTGCATGTGCATGTTTTTTTCTGTGTGTGTGTGTGTGTGTGTGGATGATTGTACTGTCTAAAGCCTTGTCGGGCTCCTGGCCATGCCACTCCTGCTCAGGCAAAGTAGCCCTTCATGAATAATGTTGAATACAGACTGTGACAAAACCTTGAGGTAACCAAACAAGCATCATGCCTCGGAGAATATTGAAGATCAAACGCCACACTGACACCTCACAGTGTGTAAAAGTGTGTGTGTGTGTGCGTCTGTGTGTGTCTGTGCAGCTACCCATATCAAGTGACTTTAACCACAGCTACTGAGTATGCACATGCCCCAGAGAGCAAGAAGAATAAAACTAGCATGACACCTTAATGCTTGCATGAGTGTGCCTGTGTGTGTGCATGTATGTATGTGTGTGTGTGTGTGTGTCTACCCGAATAAAGCCACCGTAGCACAGCTGTATTTGGGCTAAAGCAACAGGAGATGAAAAGCAGGGCACTGGTCTCTTTGAAATGGTGCTATGCTTAAACTCTCTGAGGACTGTCACATACAAATCAACAAACCAGCCTGTCGTCAATAATGGATTAAACCCATTCATCCAAAGCATTTATGTTTCTCAAGACATGAACAGTTCAGTGGGAGTACAACAGTGTACTGCTCACAAAAGGATGGCTCTCCTGGGGAAAGAGATTTTATATTGGACAGTGAAACTTTAATATTGATAATGATAATGTTCTGTACCATGCTGTTATAGCTCTTGATGATTGTTTGTGGTGCGCATGAGCCAAAAACATTCACATATTTCAATTTAAAGAGGGGGTTCTCGAGTCAGGTAGATTTTGCCATTACAGATGTCATCTAATTCCTGTTGAAGCCTGAACCCAGTGCTCCTTGCTGTTACGACCCTTTTCATGTGATTAATCTACATTCTTTAAACAAGCCATTTTGAACTGCTCCTCTATGTGATGTCACAGCTGGAAACATTCAGAAGGGGATGGTGCCAACAGTACCACAAGCTAATCACAGTCATAGTTTCTGTAGTAGCCCCTACTTAGTAGCAATAATAATGCCAACTGAGGTAGAGAGAAATGAACTGTAGTGTTTCAAAACTGGCAGCATGGTTTAATGTAATGTTAGTATATACTGTTTGGAATTCCTGCTGTCTATTTATAAGTTTTCTCTACCACTGAATCTTTTTTCTTGCCGGGAGCAGATGATGGTGGTAGATGCTTGCCAAGAGCTTCAGCCATTGTTGCATTTTCAATAAAAGAGGTTTGAACATGCCTTCTGAGCAGTGCTACTTTTTCAGGGCAGTCTGGACACTACAGTGAGTTGCTATCAGAAAGTGATGAGACAGGCTGAGCAGGCAGTTGGGGCTTGCTGATTAACACGCTAACTTAGGTAGTTAACACTTTCTGGACTGTTAATGAACTGAACTGGCTATGCAATAGTAAAACTTTCAAGTAGCCCCTTTGAGAGCACAGAATTAATTCTGGATATTATATTAATAATTTTAGCATGTATGTAAATCCTGTTGTTTCTACAATATGCAAAAATTCACATTAGATGAGTGTGTCACCTGTGTTCATCTGCCACACAGGATCATGAAGATACTCTACACACCTAATATTGTGTAGTTTATATTCTGTGCCATGAATTTGCTCCTCTATCAGTGAGTCAGACGCTGAAACAGTAAACTGACCAAAGCACCGACAAACATTTACACAATTTATTTAAAAGCCATGAACACACTTAAACAGTGTGAGCTGTCAAAACCACCACCTCTAATACTTTTCACCACAGAAAATCAATGGCTCTGACCAGATTGATAACATTAATAGCTAATTCTGCACTCAGAGCTAATTGGGAGGCATCCCTCTCAAGACAATGAACATTTCCATCCCATATTTTTGCAATTTGTGCAACTTAAGTCACAAAGGATACATGGGGTGTGCATTTCACTGATGACATTGCTTGGAAGCCCATCTATACCTCTTGCTCCCAATAAAAAAACTGTCAGGCTGCGAATTAAGTTTAATTATCAGGGAAGTAAAGCACTGAAATTTCAGCAACAATGAACAACATTTAATGGAAAAATGCAGCAGTTTTTCAGAGAAAAAGAAAGTTCCCAGACTAAAAAACTACAGGTTACCAGAGTCCACTTAACTGAACTATTGACTAGTTGTTGCTAATATGATATATTGACTGAATATAAGATATTACATTTGGTTTGTAATTAAATTAGTTCTTTCGCTACTAGGAATTTCAGGAATAGTGCTGTACTGTATATGCATCATTGTGAAACCATTAAGGCTTTCACTGCAGTGTTAACTCTCACTAAAGGCAAGGGCTGGGACTTCAAGTGGTTGCGGTTGAATTGTGGTTGAATCATTTTCATTTTTATTTATGTCGTCTGAGATGCATGCAGAACAGTCACAAAACAAGCCTTCATCATGTAAGAGAGATTTCCAGAGTTTAAACCCACATAGAATTCATTCTGGGAAATGTGTTAACCTACTAACATCTCTAAACATATTTCATTTAATGAGCTAAGTGAATGCTTGAGAGGACTTGGTCAACTCAACATTTTTAAGTCCTAAGACTTGAATTCACAATTATACATTGTGATGTTTTTTTGAATGTGATAGCTAGAAATATTAAGGACAGGACACAGACTTTTCTGATGACATTAAAGATCATTTGTTTTCTCAGCTGATTGTGAGATTTAACAGTTCTGTTGAACATCTCCATCTCTCAGAATTTTCTTCAAAGTTTTAAGCAAATCATTTTCACTAGGACTTTGCCTGCACACTGACTATAGCCAATGGATTGGAATGTGTGTCAGCCCCTTTTATGCTGAGAGCTGGAGTATTTTCACCGTGCCCTTTTCAGCAGCACTGAGTTGGAGATAGACTGTCGCCAGTGGCTAGTCTTACCAAGGTGCACAAACTCAGATTTGCCCTTTTCAATTTCTGTTTCCTCTATAGCGGGAGAATGATGCTGTATGCATTTTCTTTTATGGAGCACAGTCTTGGAGTAGTGCAGTCTCAGAGTGATATTTCTCTCTTCTCTCCCTCTCTCTTCTCTCCCTGCCTCTGTCCTTTCTTTCCAGCTCCTCTCTTATCCTGCCATTTTTTTCCTCCTCTGTCATCTACCTTAACCGCATCCTTCTTAATGTTTTCTGTCTCTTGTACTTTAATTGCCTCCGAGGCACGTGCATGCATGAGGCGAATTAGAGTGAATTACATTTGCCACGTGCATTGAATCTGAAGGTTCCATTAAAAAACTTCTTTATTTGGTGAATGTTGTTCATTCTTGTCCAATTTCAAGAGTGATTACATCACCTAATACAGGCACATGTAATATGCAAGTTTAATTTTAATGCTGAGATTGTCAGTTCTTGATTTTCATGCAAATAACAGTTTTAAATGAGAGCTGGAGTTACATTTTTAATGGAAGATATGTCAATTTAAAATAAAACTTTTCATCTCTTAATTATATCCTAATTCTGCTAAGCCCTTCCTCTATGCCTGTTCTGCTCCTCATTTTTTTTTCCATTCCACAGGCTTTTCTCATAACAATTTCCTTTCCTCCATCATCCATCTCACTCTGTTTTGCTCCCTCCCTCCTCCCTGTTCATCTCAGAGGCATATGAGAAATGACACTGGACAAGTCCTTGCTGCTTTATTAATCCTTTAAGCTTCTGAAGGGAGGCACAAATGCAACTACTCCCATTCAAATCAATGGCAGTAACTCCCAATTGCCATATCTGTGGACTGCTTAAATGTGTTTCATTTTTACACACTAAGACGTCAAAAACTCATACTTACAAATACACATACACATGCATACCAGGCACACACAGTGTTGAATAGCCTTGGCTCCCTATGGCCAGGGCTCTGCTAACCAGCCTGCTGCAGGAACAATTCATGGGCTGCTCAGTCAAACGGAACTCTAACCCATGGGCCTGTGGAACAGCCCCGGTCATAAAATATCTCACACACGCATTCACTCAGCACCCCCCCCCCCCCCCCCCCCAACAGACACACACACACACACACACACACTCACTCTCTGTCTTCACCCAGACCATAAAATCATTGCGACAGATGAAGGCAGGGAACAGTGTTTTTGTGCTGTTTTGCCCGTCACAGATTTCCATTACAAAGTCTTGCCATGAGTCTGGGAGAGCGAGGGCCTATTGAAAAACGGACAGGCTACAAAATGCTGCTAGTCAGAGCCCATCAATGTTGCGTTTTCCCCACTGAATGGCTTGTCAGTGAAGAGTGGAGATGGGCTTTGTGCGAGAGGTAGGACTGAGTTGTGTTGGGCCAGACAATGGGTGGAGAGCTGATGTCAACTAGAGAGAGTGCATTCAGGGTTCATCATCTGGTGTGTTATAAAGCTTCTGAAAAATTATTCCTTTCATCTATTCCCAAGCTCTCCTCTCCTCCTTTTCTTCAGACATTTCAGCTTTGTTCAGCATTTTCTCCCAATCAATTTCTTGTCGTTACGCTTCTTTTTCTTTTCTTGCATAACTGGAAAGAATGCAGGGCTGTTATATACATTAACATTATTCTGCAAATTTTGAGTACAAATGCAGTAATTCTCTGGCAATTTTATCTCCTGAATAGCAGGATTATATAAAGGCTGCCTTAACTGTCGCTGATTTATCAGTGTGTTTGAAGGAAGCCGGCTGGGCTTAGGAGAAAATAAATCATTTTCCTGAGTTTGAATGAAAACAAAATATCAGCAGAGCAGAGGGACAGTGGAACAGTGAAACATTACCAAACTCCCACATTTTTACCTATTATGTGGTGGCATGCACAGGCACATTCAGGGACATTGTCTTCACCAGAAAAATGATAACATCAGTCTCCTGTTGGCTTAAGAATAACCTTATTAAATTTTTTTTAAAATTTTCTTGACAAGCAACTTTGTAGTCATGCAAACAATGCAGAGGGCTGCACTGGTAAGGCCATGTTGCTTGAGGTACTGGTTTAGTGAGACAATAAAACTACTATCCGAGGAGGGTTAGTGACACAAAAACACCACCATTACTCTGGAAAATAAGCACTGATAATAATATGCTTGTAGCTCTGTTTGTTCATGCAGTTATGTATGTCTGAACACAGCCCTATTGAGGAGATCAGGCTGGACTGTTGGCAAGGCACCTGTGATCATTTGTCAGTTTTTTTTTTTCTTTTCATAATTTGATTAACTGCTTGATGTTTATTCAAGAACATACACCAAAAAATTACAATATCATGCTACAGAAATGAACAAGATGAAAAGGGAGTTAGCTGGGCCCCACATTGTCCCTGTGTCATGATGTGTCACTGTATATATTACCAAATAATTTAGTGCTTTCTCTAAAGCCAGTGTACATAATTGGCAGATATTTAGCCATATAGTTGCATGAACTTGTAGCAGATGAGGAGAATATAGGACACTTTAGGAGGCACAGACAAACTATTTCTTTTATCATTTAGTCATGAGGACTTGTTGCATTTAGAGGCAGCAGAGGAAAAAACTTACCAGTCAACTGTGGCACATAAGGGCAAGGTGTTGGACAGGGCGCCAAGGAGGGCACAAACAACAGAAATCTGTCACTGTGGCTACATGGTTAGCACTGGCCGCTTTCAGTAAGAAGATCCTTGGTTTGTACGTTGGCTCTTTTGTGGGTGAAAGTTGCAGCTTCTCAGGAGAAATCGCTTACATGTGTGAATGTGAATGTTGCCGCCTCAGGCCCAGTGCACACTGGGATACGCTCCAGCCTCTGTTGACCCTCTATCAGAATATGCAGATGGATGGATTGTGTAACTGACGGCAACATCTCAGTTACATGATGGATACAATGTGTAAGAACAAAGAAAATTACAAAACGAAAAACAAAAAAACAATTTACATTGCTTAGTGACTCTGATTACCAATGGATAATAAAACTCCACAGAAATCAATTAACATCCTAAACACTGACATTTATTTAGCCACACACACACATACACACACACTTGTAAACGATTAACACTCACAGTTTGACATTTATTTGGCTGTTCATACTCACTGCCTTGCTTTACTCCGTCGCTCTGTCTTGTCCAAGTGAGAAATGAGCAGAAACACCCTGATCAATGGGACATTCATACAGCGGTGTTACATTCAAACTACTCCCCCTCAATGAAATGACACAGCAGCCTGCGCGGCGCCATAAGTTTGCCTTTCCCTTAATTCTCCTGGGTGGTGGCAATCTTGTCCTTTTTTTTTTAAGGGGAACGGATGTTAGAAAAGAGCAGTGGAGGGATGTAAAGAGGCAAATGTTTAGGTTGTGTTTGTTTTTAATTCCCTGAGGACATTCAAGATTCTCTGTGAATTAGTGTGTGTGTGCTAGTATGACTGTGTGTGTGGTGGCCAAGACTCATATGGAGACCATTATGATGCCTGGATACCGAGAGCTGCCATTTTTGTTCAATAAGAACACTGTGCCTGTGCATGTATGCATGGCACCAGATTTTATCAAAGGTCCTTTCCCACCATTTGAGATTCATAAAGCACAACTGTAGTCCAGTTACAGTACATGAACTGTATAAAATAGAAATAAGCTGTGGAACATGGTATTCTATGTATGGTCACTGGTCAGTAATGGTCTGGCCTCTGGACAAAAATATTTTGGGAATCAACAGTTTGTGGTTTGGGTGACTGTGACCAGCACTTAAGGGTTGCGCTTGCAATTGTGGAAACGTGTGGGAGGGATAATGGGACCATGAAGGAGGGAAAAAGAAATGTAATGAGATGAAATTAGTGAAGCAGAAATAAGTGACAAAGGTGACGGATGAAAGAGAGCTGAAGGGAGAAGCAGAGTGGAAGGAAGAGAGGGTGTTTTTCTGGAGAGGAATGATAAATACTGTTCTCGGCTGCTTTCAGGGTCCGACATGCGGATGTCCAAACAGAAACAAGAGGGGGAAAAAAAATCAAAACATGAAATGGAAAAAAAGAGAAATCTTTTTCTGTAACCTTGCTCTGTGACTTCAAACTACAGTGGTCCTCGCCAAATTCACTTTCATGCCTTGGGAAGCAGAAAAAAAAAAAAAAAATCTGGGAAAACGCCACTGCTCGCTCCCACATTTGGGATAATCGAACAATATATTTCTGTCTGAGATACACGTGAGCTGAAACAGAAGTTGGCGTTTGAAGACAAATAGCTTCAATTTACAGTAGCAAATTAAAAGTCTTATCTTGAGCAGTCAGAGCGTATTTCCATTTCCCTTTACATTAAAGAATTCCCTGAGAAGTCCTCCTGGAAATAGGAGAAGTGAAACTTTGAAAAGTGCATGAATACCTAATGGAGATTTGAATGAGTCTGGACTCATAGCTTTGTCATACAGCTGGTGTACGGGCAGGTTAGAGGACTTTTGTGGACACTGGAGTGTGTGACAAGAGAAGGGACACACCCTCTAATCACTATGCTGAAGAGTCACTCGTGAGTACAGTTGAATCCCATACCACACACACATTGACACACATAGCCTGACCCCTCTTTACTTGGATAAATAATTGATGTCTCCAGTTAAAGTGTCAGAGCAGGAGCCGTAGCCAGCACTTATTTATCGTCTTCCACATCATTAACAATGTCTCCCTCTTCCCTCCTCTGTCTCTCTGAGCAAACATAGGGATTTGCTTTCATAATAAACATGTGGCTGTTTAACTTGAGCACACTGACATGACTCTCCAAGGAGCCTGCAGTGATAAATGCTCTGACATGCTGTTCAAGGAAATGAACTTAATTTATTGTGAAGGTAATGAGAGAGAAGGTAATGATAGAAACATATTTCTATTTAATAAATATTTCTTTATATTCTTTTCAATTCTGGTAATGTCTATAATATGGAGTTGAGTGTACAGATACTGATGTATGTACTTTGTGTAAGCACTGAATCAGAGCTTATAGCTAAGGAGGACTCTGCATTTCCATGAATGTGCTGCAGAATTGTAAATGAGTTGTCCTTGATCTTTTCTCCTTTCCTGAAAACACCTGCATTTCCACTCAAATATTAACTGAATAGTTGTCATGCTGCAAAGTATAATTCAATCAGTAGAAGCTGCTTTAAGGATTAAAAAAAAAAAAAAAAAAAAAAAAAAACCACAAAATCTCGATTTGGTTTCACTCTCATCAAAGTAAATATCAGCACTCCCACTGCTGTGAAACTAGATAGAGACTTGATGCTGCTGGTGATGGCGGTGTGAGGAAGGTGGTTGGTAAAAGTTTGGCATCTGCATCAGTAGCTGGAAGCAACACACCACAGGTGCAGCTAATTGGACTAATAAACAGGATGGTGATTAGTGAGAGGAGGAGTGGCAGGTTTTAAGTAAAACTGAGGTCCTCACTTAAACGCGAGGGAGGTTGAGTCGAGTTTATTTGTATAGCACCTTTCAACAACAAGACAATTCAGAGTGCTTTACATAAAACATAACATCCATAACATTCCACCCTTGAAAGTGGAAGCTGAAAGCTTGGCTAACTAGCTTCTACTTGGAAAGAGAAAGCCGGCTGCCATTGTCAAGCTGCTGCACTCCTGTGGAATAACGTATGGAAAAAGGTATGGAGTCGTAGTTTATGGAGTGCTCAAATTACAGATTATAGTGGTAACAGCAGTGGTTCACTCACCAGGTAACTGCCTGTGTGTCTGCTGGAAATGAGACACTTAACTATTTTTGGTGCTCTCCTACATGGCAGCAATGATGTTCTTATTTATGACCATTGGCAAGCAATAATAACACAACAGAAAAATAAATGAAAGCTCATTTCTTTTTTTGGTGGTTAGTATTTTTCTGGTCTTTTTTTGGACTTGAAGGTCAGAAAAATTTGTTTGACTTAAAAGTGCTTCCACAATGAATGTGGCAAGCTCAAGCTTCACCATCTCTCAGTTGTTGTCTTTGAGTGGTGTTCTTGATTGGATAAGGTGAACCAGAATAACCTGTGAGGATAATACAGGCAGGAAGGAAGACATGTGGACATGTGTCAGGAGGTGAAGGAAAACAGTGATGAATGAAGGAGCAGAGAAGAATACTAGAAGTAGTTGTCAGGATCTAACCTTCATTCAGCTTTGTGAGCATAAAACAGCAACTAAATAGGCTACCTAAATGTAATCTGAGAAATACAAAGAGGAAATAATCTTTAAAGAACTGATTAGTGCAGCACAAGCTGTTACTGTTCTAGTCTCAGCTAGTGTTGCCCGTATTATGTCCTTCCATCCAAAGATTACAACAAAGAAATGAACTTGGCAAGGCTCTAATGCACCAAATAATGACCATACAACCACAATTTTTCAGACCACTCACCAAATCTGCATCATTATTGATACCCCACACGTTTCAGGCAAGAAAAAAAAAAAAAAAAAACTGATGCCGAGCAAGTATGCAGACTTTTTTGCAACCTTCAGGAATTTTATCAAGTTTTGACATCTCCCTTCAGCAGTTCTAACTTAATACGTCATGATTAACAAAAACATATCTTGTAAACCCAGTGTATACCTACAGGGGGAAACTCGGTAAAACATCCAAGATCAGCACTTCTACTTATCCTGAAAGCTGTGATGAATAAGAACTTCAGACCTCCCTCCCCTCCGTGCTCTCGCTTTTCTCACCTCCCAGTGGATTACATGTTAACTCCCCTGAATGTGTGCGTGCGCGAAATGTGACATTCCTTCAGTGAAGCTATCCATGAGAATGTTTATACATGCTTGTGCAGATTTCCCACTAACCCCCCTTCAACTCCCACAACTACACTCACTTCACTTTACAGCTCAAGTAAACGGCTAGTTCAACTTTGACCCTGACAGGAAGCTCGACCAGAAACAACTGCCCTCAGTGAAGTGTGTGTGTGTATGTGTGATGGTTTATTGTGTGTAGGGGAGGAGGGAGGGGGGGAGTGCAACAGAGAAAGCAGAGAGCTGCATTTTTTTGAGCTTATTGAATAAGTCGTTGATTATGGCTGGAGCCAGTGGCTGGAGAGAGTGTGTGTTTTCTGCCCATGGTAGTTAATGTAATTGAGTGCAGCTGTCGGGCCTTTCTGCACAGAGCTTTGTGTCTGGGTAAGGTCCAGTGTTACACCATGTTTAGTCAAGACAAGCTTACATAGGGAAACAGAGTAAGAACAAGGCATCTGTGTTTTATGTGCATGCACGCGCGTGCAAGTTAAGTAAAACCCACTCTTGAGTTATATACACTACACAAACACACATACGCTTACCCGCAGAGACTCCCTGGCTGGTAGGGGTTATACATGAATGAAGATGTGCTTGCCAGTTACAACAGCAGTGAACAACTGGGTAGCAGCTGTGCTGGCGGAGGCACTTGGTGAGAAAGGGTGTGAGGAATGCTGGAACAATAATACAAAAACCAAGTAACAATCTTCTCAGCGAAACAGCACTCTGACAACAATTTGCAACTCATTATATCAATTTGCAGGGGAAAGAAAAAATCAAATCGATGTTCTTCAAGCCCAAACAGCTCAGAAAGTGCGCTTGCTTTGTTTTAAGGTCAAGCATAATGTAATGCATAGCTAATCTGAGACGCGCACACTCCTATCGACTTTTGCTGCAGTACTGACCTACAAAACAAGAACGGATCCACTCCCTCGTATTAGGTCAGCAATTTGTGAAACCACAGACACATTTCCAATATCCTTCACTCCAATCAGCCGTCTTGATTGTCCTAGTTATTTCATTTGACTCAGTGAGAGAGAGTGCAGAGCTGAGACAAAAGAAGAGAGGAAGAATGAGAAGCAGAACTCCTTCATTACAGGGTAATCTTGGCTCCTGTTAGCTTTCCAATCAGCGCTCATTTTAATAGGGCCCAGAAGGGCAGGAAGAGAGGGTCGTAGGTCTTTTGGGGGGGGGAGATCAAGAGGTCACACATGCACCGGATAAAATGTGTGTATGTGTGTGTGTGTGCCAGCTCAAACGCATATAAGTACGGTATAGCTGATTCAGGCAGAGAGTGATAATAGCCGAGCAGCAATTCAGAAACATGATGAAGACGAGAGATAAAGCAGCAAACACGCAGATGGAGGGGGATAGCAATTAAGCTGATTCAGGAGAATGGAGGCAAGAGAATGAAAGGAGGACGCGGGGCTGAGAAGAGCGGCGGAAAAGGTCGTTAAGTCTGCGAGCGCTGGAGCTGAGATGTTCACAGAGGGTGAAGGGAGCAAGGTGGTGGAAGTGAAATCGAGGATGGGGATAAAAACAGAAGAATGAAAGAAGTGGTGGTTGGGGTGGTGGTGGTGGTGGGGTATGGGTTGGGGTGGGGTGGGGGTGAAAGTGATTAGTGGAGAGAAAGGGGTGCGGCAGCGGATGTGAAGACACGCAAAAAGATACCAGAGTCGGAAAACTCCTTCTGGTTCCCATGAACTCTAAGTCCCATGAGACCTCAGCATGGGGGTGAACTTGAGGGTACGCCACTTCCTGTAGATCTTTAAATAGACACTGATGGAAAATACCACTTAAATGGAAAAAAAGCAAAACAAAAAAACTATTAAGAAATCTCTATTTCTAAAGTAAATAAATCAGTGCAGGCACAGTGGTCAACTGAATCTTCTAAACCTTGTCAGGCATCACAAGGAGCTGTATTTAGCTGCTTGACTTCACATGGGGAAATGGAGATTCTCCCTTTTATCACACGGCTAATGGAGCTAATTTGTTCCACTGAGGGAAGTGTTCCTTATCCACAAACACAGCACTGCAGGAGTGGTTCGATTAATGCAATGAACCGCTCAGCAAAAGGAATACTAGAGAGGTTGCTGAGCTTGTGGAGAGAGCTGTTTGGGTAGTGTTGGTGGTAATTAGCTCTACCTTCACTGAGAGCATTTTCTTCTAAATATTTCAGATTAATCGGTTACACGACACATACTGTAAATCTACGGTCTTTACTGCTAAATATATTCATGCCACATGAGACATTGAGCCTAATGTCTTCTAAAAAAATACACCCAGGCAGGCGGAAACTTTGAGACTGAGCTTGCTGAATTAACATTTGGTATTCTAAAATGCTTCCATTACTCTACGCTTAATTCCTTCCCCCTTCTCTGTATCACAGTTAGTTCTTGAGGGCAAGAAATGATTCAATAATACAAGAAAAATGAGTGGAGTTTTTCTTCCCACTTCTGGGTAGGAAGTGATTGTCTTCTACAGTTATTATTCTTTCTTTTCCCTAGTTATGTTTTGAGAAAATGTCCATTTTCTAAAAATAGCAGCCATGCATCTTTTTTGGCAGAAGAAAAAACTGTGAGCCATGTGTTTATTTCTCCCCGGGACATATTGTGGAGAAGTGAAGCTGACGATGATTCCGTGTGTTTTCTGTGTGGGTGTGCGGTTGAGTGGGTGGCTGTGAGAGAGAGAGGAGGAATTTTCACGAGAGTTGTTTGTTGTAGTAAAAAAGGTCATGGGACTTCCTGAATGGAATGTATCACATGGATACACTGACACTGTATCACTGTAGATGCTGTGGACTTTCATTGTTTCCCAATAACACAGTATTCCTCGGGGCAGTGGGATATTGGTACCAGCTGGAGCATGATGTGATGCAGGTTTGTTTCGATATGTCTCGAACTCCATCATATGTTGACATGAAGGCAAGAGAGAAAAGAAAGACATCAATGGGGTATGAAAAAAGGAGCATTTCCCAAGTTTGGGTTTGAGTTTTTCAGTGTGAATGCTGAGCTTTTGAGATATTTAACAAGGACCATTGATGAAGGCCTTTGGATGTTCTTTCCCTTCACCACCACACAAATCAAGTCGGTTTTATCTATTCCTTTCTTTGGAAAGCAAAAGCAACCATCCAAATAAGGATCTGTTGAATTCTTACAACAGAATACTCAGTCAATACTAAGGTAGTAAATCAAGGCCACAGCTCACGCCCTAAGCTCAATGAATCTCAAACAATAATAGTATACCATGCAATAAAACTCAATACCCTCCATTGATGGTTATAGGTTCATACACCTCTGAATAATTTCCTCTCATTTAACCCAAAATACATCAAAATAAAACCCTCCTCCTGCTATTACCATCACTAATACGCTCCATTGCACCTCAATGTCCTGACAGCACCACCCCATACGGCAACCAGACTTTGCGCCTTAAGGGCCTCTGCAAGACAAAAAAAACCCAACTGAATTCATTTGCATGCCATTGCTTTGGATGCAGTCGGAGCATATCTTTTCTTCCCACAGAGAGAGGCCACCGGAGTCATACGGCAGCCATTGTGCCCTGTTTTTTTTTTTTTTTTTATTTTTTTTTTTATCACCTTCACTGCAGTGAAAGTTTACAAAGTGAAAGATGAGACATCAAGTGGCTCATCTGGCGATAAGTGCCTCACCTCCAACTTTTAAAACCTTGCTATCATCAAGTCTGCTGTTTGCAGTGCTTAAAGTGAATGAGTAGATCAGCATTTAATCCTATGGGCTTGTGCTGCTAAGTAGCTCATCGCTGTCTGGGTGCTAAAGAGGGCTTGAATGCTGATGTTGTCAGATGCGGACAAGGGGGGAGTAGATAAGCTATTGTTTTCCCAGGGAAAGCACAGAGGGCTTGGTGTTGTGGTGCAACACTGACGCAACCTTCCGAAAGAGTGGCCGCCTTTGGAGTTCTTTTGGAAGCTGGGATTTCACCCCCCCCACACACACATGCATGTACTGTATATTTACATGCCCATGTCAATGAGGGCATGGTTACATGCTGTAATGTTCATGAATGCAGAAACACACATGAGCCAAGCCTCACATAGACGCACGTTTCAACTGCTTGTCTTAGCTGAAGATGGTAACTAAAGGCACTGTGTGTCAGAAGCATGTGCCATTATCACAGAACATCAATAAGCAGTGTACAACAACCTCTGTCCTCCACAGCTGTTTTGATTTGCTTCAAAATACAACCCATTCTGCATTCTTTTTGATATCAGCCAGCTCCAAATGTGTTTTGCTTTCTCTTTTATCAGAGGCCCCTCTTTGTTCATTTTTTTCCCTGTTCACTCCGATCCTTATTTTTGAGGATGAAATATAGTGTGTTTCCTTTTCTTTTTTTTTTCTCCGCTCTGATAATAAATGTTCCTCCAAGCGATGTTCCTACATCTACTATTCATTTCCTCTCCTCAGTCATAAACAGATTAAACAGCCTAACTGGTTCCAGATCAGATGGCGAAGTGTATGAAGTGACCCCCCACCCCCGACCCCCATGTAATGTAATGTTTGTTTGTTTTTTTATTCACCATATTGTGCCACAATACAATTAAAACAATATAGTATAACCTTAGAAAGACTGAGAGAATTCCACATCATATTGCCAGTGCTTAGATTCAAGTGGAGATACTGTTGGAATCTTGATCGTGATTGTTACTGTGCTGATAAGAAAAAACTGTTTTATCTTATTAATTTGTTTCAGCTTTTTTCAGCTAGGTCACAAATGTCATCTCACTCAGTGTGACTAGTAATAGAAGTAAGTGTATGTTTTAAACAATTTGAAATCTTGTGTTCTGTTTTGTGCTTCCATGTTGTATATTATGAAATGTGATGCAACATTTACTCTGAAAGCAGTTCCCTTGTTGACTACAACCGAATGAAATGTATTTGAATAAGGCATGGCCTTAAAAATACACAGGGGGTAGATTCAACAAAAATCATCTAGATTACACCCTTTCCATTATTAGTCCTCAGTGGCAGGAAAAAGACAGCAGTGTTAGGTTGCAATAATTTTAGATGCAGTGCAAGTCAAGGAAAACTTTATTTATCTTGCACATTTCAGGAGGGAAAACTCAATGTTCTGTCTGGATGAAAATTAAAAAGAGACGAAAGAAAAAAAAAGACCCATTCACAACAGCTCCATCTCAAAAAAGAACCCAAGAAAGTCCACAGATTTAATGGGAAAGATACTATACTCGTTATTGAAAGGCAACAGAAAATGTTTTGAGGTATAAGTCTGAGTAAACCATATCCTCTGGGTGGCTTTTCTAGCAGCAGCATAGGAAATAAAAGGCAGGTTCACCAGATTTAGATTTGACCCCTCAGTACAGTGTGATGATCAGTGCCAGATGACCCTAAGAGGCTCATCGCTTTTAAACAGATCTATTGTGTATTGTGGAGCAAAGGGCAGTCAGTGTTTTATGGACAAGCGAGAGAAGCTTAAAATCAATTGTAGTGTGTACTGGAGGCAGATGCAGTGATGTGAGGACAGGTGGGATGTACTTTCATCCTTTAGTCCCTGTCAAAACTCTGACTGCAATGGCCCTACAGTTATCTGAGCATGGCCAAAGAGAAAAGCAGTAGTTTTTTCTGAGGCATACACAAGTCTCTCCTGGTCTTACTTTTGTAGCAAATTCAGCTGTTAAGACAAACAGGTAATGACACATAATTTTAGTCAAAAGACTATCTAATTAAAACATCTAGCCAGTTTCAAAAGTATCAAAAAGTAACTTTACCCTGTTCTGATGTTGAGTGCTTTTCTTTTTGAAAGGCTGATACAGGTGTTCACACTTTAGTTCTGGGTGAAAGACAGCTCTCCCTATTAGCACACTTGCCTCCCTCTGAGCGACAAATCAGCTTTCTGCTGTTGCAGTTTCAGCAAGTACAGGTTGTTCTTTGTCTGTTCAGCCTTAGTTGCTGTTACTATTAATGCTAACAACCCAGGTAGTCCTCCATTGATTGTAGCCAACCCAATGCTGTTGCTTTCTTATATCACTTGTTTGTCAAAGTATTTTTCCAGTAAGAGATGTGCTGCCTAGATACTGATGTGAAAAAGTGACTAGTCACTAACAGAAAATTAAAGGAAGAATTTGATGTTATGGGAAACATGCTTATTCATTGTCTTGCCAAGAGTTAGATGATAAAATTGAATGAATTGAACTGATGAATAAAGACTAATCCTAATCCCAATCTTAAAATTGATAACACTCTTATATCTGTCCATTACATATGAAGTAAAACACATTGGATGGTTAGCATAGCTTAGCATAAAGACAGGAAGCAGGGGGAGACAGCTGGCCTGGCTCTGTCCAAGTGTAACAAAGTCCACCAGCAGGTCTTCAGTTAACTAATAGACACTCTACATCTTGTTTGTTTAATTCATATAAAAATCTAAGTTCATGGGATCTTGTCATCGCTATGAGCCAAGTAAGAGAGAGGAAGTCACTGCACCTGGCCAAGAAATAGTCATAAATCAGCATCCAATTCAACTATTGCTACTGCTAAGTTAAAAAATGATTACTCTGTAAGCACAGGGAAAAAAAATAAGTACAGCAGTAGTACACCAGTACAGGTATTCATGCCATCATACCTTGGTTTTGTTATATCCATAAATATGGATATGGACACTCACTCACTAATTCTTCTAATGTCATTTTTGTAATATTCGATATTTTGTAATCTAGGTGTGACATTAAATTGTATATAAGGTTTATGAGAAATGGTTTGTGCTAAAAAACACAACAATTAAAAAAACAGCAATATTTGATAATTTTTCTAATAAAATAAAATAAAATAAAAAACTACCTTCCTTATCTAAACACATGAGGCCAGCCACACAACATACTGTTGGGAAAGGCTGTGTTCCAAGGCTGGATGTGACTAACCGAAGGGATTTTGAATGAGGTTTTCATACTTCTGGAACAGAACCCAGAAATTTGGGTTTCACTTTGGCTCTCTTTAGACACTAGTAGGTGTTTTTTGGATAGAGAAAAGCAAGCTGTTTCCTTCTTTCCAGACTGCTAAGCTAAGCTAACCAGCTGCCGGCTGTAGCGTTATATTTACCATACAGACATGATACAACAGTGGCATCAATCTTCTCTTCTAACTCTCAGCAAGAAAGCAAACGAGCATATGCCCCAAAATGTCCAACTATTCCTTCAAGTGTTTTTCATCTTGAGAAGCTGATGGAGAATATATTCACACTTCATTTTTGGTGAGAAAGATGACTTTCCTCAATAGTGCACTTGTTTCACTTGATGAATCTATTTCTGCTGATGTGGTTTGTGCAGGTTGTTCAATGGCTGTTCAGCCATGGTGGCTATTAATGCTAACAACCCTGATATTCCTCTATTGATTCCAGTCGACTCACTGCTGCTGCTTAATGAAATCACTTGTTTCTAAAGGATTTCCAGGTACAGACATAGCTGCTTGGTTGTTCAAAATAGAAATTGCCTTGTTATGAAGTGAACCACTTTTGTGTTTGTATTAAATGATTACTATGGTTAGCAAAATCGATATTTACATAATTCATATGAAAAGGGACTGATCTTTAACACAAATACAGACACACACACACACACACACACACACACACACACAACTGTGATTACCTTTCTTACCCACCTGTTCCCATAACCCCCCACACCCACCCCCCACACTCACTCTTCTCTGGTTGACTGGCTCTCAGGGAGCCTGTTGAACTGAGTGGTGATTCAGCTGAAGAGTTCTGCCAGCGTGCTTTTGGCTGGGGGTGAAACAGATCACTCTATGCATGCATGAATATATTACTTCTGCTGCTGTTATTATCCCTGGCAAGGCTACGGCATTTGGGACCTGCGCCCTGTTGCCTTCCTGGCTTCTGTGCTCTTATTGTCACTGCTGCACAATAAAGTGGGCCTGAATGCCAGTTGTGACGGTCTCTGCTAGGATAAGATGCTTCTTCATCTACAAGGATTCAAAGATGTTTCTCACTGTGGTTGGGTTTTGGGGTGGGATTACTTGATGAAATATTCACAAAATTGAAACTGGCTGGCTAAGGCTTTGTACAACACTGAAACTATCATTTTATAAATACTGCTCTGAACCACAGACAGCATTACGGGTGCAATGAGCACTGATCATGTCTTTTCTGCCAGACTGCATTCACTGTTGATGGATTTACTATACTGTGAAACCTCAGCTAAACAGAGCTGAGGCCATTTCTACATTCTTGTGATCGTCTGCATTTGGCTCTCTGGATTTAGGACAGCGTCCAGGGTGGCTTTAAAGACACCAAAACCTTGAAATGCACAAAGCCCCTGCACAGAGTTTCTCCTATCAGGCACAGCTTGTGAGGTCTGTCAGCTTGTGTGTCACCCCTCTCTGCCATCATCAGCCCTCAACCACCAAAAGAAAAAAAGTGTGTGTTTTTGTACGCATGCATGATGTTGATGTTTATGAGCACTTGCGTGCACGCATCAATCAGTGTTTTTTTGTTTTGTTTTTTTTTTTGTTTTTGTTGTATGTTGCACCCCTCTTGCCGACAGATGGAAACCTCAGGCACAACGCCGGGGGTCTCTCTTTTGAAGCACCCTTCCCCCTGCCCATTTTCTCCCCCCATCTTGTCCTCCCTTCTTTCTCACTCTGTCTCTCCCCCTCCTCTCTCCTGCTCCCCCTCACCCCTTTCTGCTCACCAAGCAGAAAGAAAGCTTCAATCTTACACAGGCAGGCCCCAGAACCTGGCTGCAGGCAGTGGAAGCCTTCTTCTGTTACTACGAAGAGACAAATCTAGCCCTGCATTTGACACAATAACACAGACTGAGAGGGAAGGGAAGTGCAGATGCAATATTCATATGAAAATTACAAGGCTAGCAGCAATGTAACATGGCACTGTGGCACTTAGGAATATGTTAGCATTTTGCATATATGAGCACTCGGAGGTATTTTGTCTTAGGCTCTGTGGTGTGTTTGCCAGTGCACTCATACTGTTTGGATGTGATATTCATAAAGTCCATGTTGTAGCACTGTAGGATTCAGTAAAAAGTACTATAAGCATAAAATTTTCAAGTGGAATGAGGCAACATTTTCTGGTTATTTGACTAAAGTGGAAAGGTAAGAATACAAGTTGGGCATGTATTGTAAGATAAGAAAAGGAACATTCTTTCAAAATGCCATGCCATGAAAACAAGTACTCTTCATTCACCTTCATCCTCTTCAGTCTTCATGGTAACACATGTATTTTTCTTTTTTTTCCCCCCTCATTCTACTACACTCTACAGCTGAGTGATCAATATACTGCAAGCCCTGTGAATTGATCGTAACCTATTACAGTGTTACAGTGCGGCTGTCCTCTGTGATGCCTTTTGGTCAGCCACCTGTCAAATTTGCTGCATCAAGCCACCTGTCAGATAACACAGCTGATGTTTTTTTTTTTTTTTCAGCTAAAGGAACTGTACTGTTTAAATCAATGCTAATTATTCTCAATTTCCAGAGAGGAAATGCTCCATAAGTAAGGCATGCAATTCAAGCCAGAGAGAACACTAATTAATATAAGTGATAATATAATCAGAATAGAGAAATAAATAAATAAAAAAAACACATAAAAAGCACAGATGACTGAACCTCCAAATAGAACTTAAAGAATTACAGGATAGCAGTTGGATAGGTAACTGTGAAACTGTAAAACCAATAAAGGTCTTGCTTAGCACCTTAGAACTAACATGCTGAACTGCACAATTCTAATCATTAATGGAGAAGAGATGATTGAATTGCCTTGATTTTTTTAAGATCAAACAGGACAAGAAGTTATTAAGGTGCCCTAGTAAGGAATAACTACACTCAGTTATCAGTAACATGTCCATTTTACAGCTACAGATGGGTGAAGGGTGAAGTTTTTTTTAGTAAAACATATAATGTTGTGTTAAATGAGTTCACTTGAACTCTTGAAGAAAAAGGGTTGGACTCTTCAAAATGTGCAAAAAAGCAAAAATCAAACAGCTGGTGAGCTTTTTTTTTTTTTTTTTTTTTAAATCAAGACTGGTCCATAAAAATCAACCCTAGAAGTCGTCTGTGCAATCAGCTAACTATGACCCATTGTTACGTTTTCTTGTCAGGCACCCTCCAGCGACCGTGGTAATTACAGGCAAAGGAGAGGTCAGGTGACGTGTCTAAGAGCACAAAGTCTGTTAGGGGAAGTTGGGGTGACTGGATGGGTTGATAAACACAAGACATTCACACAGGAGATCGCTATCAACATGGCTTCTTTTACTCATGACCGCTCCACAACCATAACTATGTGATTATTATTGTAACCATTAAGAGAGCTTCTTACAATAACATCCATGCATTATGGTTTGGCTTAGTTTGTCTTTGTGTTGTGTTTTTCTTTTTGTGCTCTCTCTGTTCCCCCTCCCTTTTCTGTTCTTTTACAGAGCTTGTGTGTGGCAGGGGGCGTGGCTGGCTCCTCCTGTTGGCTGCTGAGGCACACCTGTTTCCACTCAGTCCATTTCCCTCCACCTTATAAGCCCAGCCTTCACGCCTGCTTGCTGCCAGAGTATTCCTTGCTCTTGCTCTGCATGCGGTTTCCTCAGTGTTTCCAGTGGTAAGAGTCTCCTGTGCTCTGCTGCTTAAGACTTCCTCCTGTCAGCCAGCTCCCTGCCTCACCTGTCTGCTTTTTGTTCTGGTTTTGGTCAGTTTGGTGATTAAAAGAACTTTCTGTTCAAACTCTCCAGTGTGTGTGTATCTCTGCTTAGAGGTCCTAGACTATAGAACGTAACACCATGGTCCACACATATCTGATGTTTGCATCTGCTGCCTGGATCTTGAGTAGAGCTTGAGTTTTTTTCAAATTTCAGGAAATCACACACTTTTTTATGTGCAAACTGAACATAGTTAATATAGTAATGAAAACTATAGAACTATACATTTACTTTTGTTACGTTTTCCACTCATATATTCAGGTTTCCCGTATTATCAATCAAGGGGATTCAAAGAGCAGCTTTCCGGACAGGAAGCGACGTGAACAGTGTGTAAGGTTAGCATGAGAATGATGAAACACCTGTCATTAGGGGTGGCAACAGTTCACAGTATCCACAGTGGCAGGTCAGGACAGGACCGGTTGACTCACAGAGAAACTCCCAACAACATCAACCAGCCCGATCCCCAGGGCCTGGCCACCATCTGTGCACATCACCCATCTTTGTCTCTGTTTGCTGCTCGATTGTGGCCCCAGCTTCCACTTTTCCTAGTTAAAAAAAAGGGAAACTGGGTCTCCGTGTCTCCAAGTTGGATCCCTGGAGCTGAGATGTACTCTGAGTCCCACATTCATCATCTCCAAGGCGGTGGTCAGTGTGTGTGTGTGTGTGTGTGTGTGTGTGTGTGTGTGTGTGTGTGTGTGTGTTTCAGCGTTCTCTCGCAGTAGAATTCAGCCCTTCGTAGAGGAGGGCAACTTTGTAAAGGATAATCTAGTCCTGTCAGCCAGCCCCTCATGCACACACATGCGCACACACACACTGGGGGTAAAGCTTCATTACGATCACCAGCTGGAGAGACACCTCACTCCATCCATCACACCACTGCAGTCTGGGATTGGAGGACACACATGCACACACACACATGCACGCACAAGCTCTCATCTCACACAATACACACACACTCACACATATACAGAGAGAATCAGCACAGAGGTCAGGAGATCAGACATGTTTTCCAGCCAACAGATACAGTACAGTGATTAGACCTGATACTGATCTTATAATAATGGTGCGTCACAGCACAGAGACAAAATTAGAATTTTTCGTAGCACCACCCTCTCCTCCCTTTGGCTTAATACTGTATCATACCTCTCTCTCAAGTCATATTATGATGATGATAGTGATGCTGTGATACTGCAGTGACCATTTTAATGCAAACAATTCCTAATATGAGCTATTATGTAGCTACAAATGTGTACATTAACTTGGGGGAAAAGGGGTATCTTTCATTCCATTCAGTGTTATTTGTAATGGTCTTTCATTCTTATTTAAGAAGAATTTTCCATCCAAATCAATTGAAACAAGTCAAAGTCACATCAAGTCAAGTCACCTGTTATTAAAGGGGAGCTCCAGTGATTTCATACATAAATGTCAGTTTACTAATTTAAGTTAGTCCTACTCATTCTGTGAAAACAGTAATGAATGTAATGTCTCCTGAGGAGAGTTCTCCATAAGCACCGGCTGATGGCCAGATGGCCGGACATTAAAATATTTTCGGCCGACTACTTTCCTACTGTTTCAGATCACTTTTTCTAATTTTATAACTAGAATCTTAAACCGGATGAGGGATTTTTGTCATCAGACGTCTGGATCTTAAGTAATCAGAGACAAGCTGAGCAAACAGCCCCTTTCAACGTCCTGTGCCCACCCTGGAGGGTCACAGAGAAACATGGATTTTTAACGTGAAACTATTTTACTCAGTGTTTTTTACTGATTTTAATTACTTGCTCCATTTGATTTGGAGAGGAGGAGACCCGTGTGGATAATTAAGCTCCCAGTAAAAACCTCCTGAACAATGAACACTGAAGGAATCCTAACCTAAAAACAAGCTGAGCTAATGTTAGCAGCAGCTCAGCTAACAGCCCGCAGCCCCTCACTGACCTCCTGCGTCTGCTCTAAGGGTGCTGGAAAACACAGATTTTCAACATGAAATTACTTTATTAATTGTTTTTTAATTCAGTTTTAATTATCAGGTCTGTTTGTTATGTGTTAGTGTGAGAGAGAGGATCTAACAGAAGATGGTATGAAGCATTATGGGAAATGCAGGATCCACCATTTTGGGGTCTCACCTGGACAAGGGACATCAAGATATCTTTGAATTTGACCATAATTCAAAATCTGTTTCTTGGAAGTCTACCAACTTCATGGAAGTGCAATAATAAAATTAAAAAATCTAAAATATCACTAGAGAGAAAAAGAATAGTCTGAATTGATTAAATAGAGGGCAAAATATTCAGACTTTTAGCTCCTGTATGTATGAGTCAAGTGCGTCTTTTTGGTAGACCTTCCCTGCCTAGCAAAAGCCCACGTATTTCAAAGTCTACACCCATCTCTGATTTGTAATGCAAAATCTTAAATCTCCATTCTCATACCACGATTACCCTGATCACCTGGGTTATTTTTTAAGACTTGAGGACAATACACAACTGTTTCCACAGTAGAGTAGTGCTCCTCATACCTTGTACACCAATCTTGATTTGTAAAACTCGAGGAGTCGTCTAAAATTACACCCACATCTAACACAAATGTCAAAACCTTATGAACGCAGCAATATAGAAGCCATAAGTTCAAAGTCAAGTATTCATTAAAAACTCAAACTACAGCCACAAAATTCATTATCAGGGCTTTTTTTTATATAGGTTTGCAGTACTGAGTAAATTGCACATCTTTTTGTGTAACACTGTTTCAACCCTTCAGCGAAGAAAATCTTTGAGTAGATTTTCAATGGCAAACTGACCTGATTCTGACAGTCTAACACAAGACATACTGTCACAAAGCTATGTTTTTGTTCTTGCATGTAGTTTCTCAAATTGTCTGGATCAGAGTGTGTTTTCTCTGCAGAGGAAAGGAAAATAGAGCAAGAACAACATCTGGCTCTGGTGACAGAATCACTCCGAACATGGATTTCATTTATTTATTTATTTTCCTTCTTCTTCCATAATCCATGGTGCGTCTCTGCTCTACAAATCTGTGTAATGTTTTGAATAATGATATCATCATTGCTCTAGCTGACATCTTAGACTGCCAGACAAGCAAGCAATACACAGGTGGTTGGAGAAATGGGCTCCACACCCGCACATACATCATCCTGATGAGGGTTTGGTATGAAAGAGAGAGGGAAGACGGGCTGCTGCCAGAATGAGAGTGAGGTAAATGATCACGTTTAGCTTGGCACTGCTGAGAACTGCAACGTTTTTCATCTCAAATTTCTCTCCTCTCCTCTCCTCTTCTCCTTCAATCCCATGAGTTTAGTATGACCCAAGGCTGAACTCGTAAATTACTAGCGTGGTCTTCAACACACCAGGATCTAATTAAAAAAAGAGAGAGAGTGAGAAATATCGAGAGAAAGATAGAGTTGGGTGGCCGAAAGGGGAACAGACATTGCATATTCTTGGCCTTTTTCACACACTGGGATTTACTGTGAATGCTTGGGATACTGTATACTACCAGCAGAGAAGGAGGGAGGTTTAGAGTCAATAGCAAAAGATGCATTGGTTTGGCATGAAAGAGAAGGGAACAAGGCAGACTTTGTCATCGTCCATTGAGTATCTCTGCATGATGAGAGTTATTGTTTTGTCAGGCACAGCCTAAGTTACACAGTTTCTCAGAAAACACAATTTTGTCAGCTTGTCATTTTTTTCCATGAATCCTTTTCTTACAAGGGAGCATGTCACTACTCTCAAATTGTAGAAATTTCATTTTTGAAACAAAACTGTTCAGATTGAGAATGGCAGCGAAACAAGAGCCAAATCAGAAACTCAAAAGGAGGAGAAAACTAAAACATGGTGAGAGTGAGGCAGAGATGCCTACATTAAAACCTCCCCATCCTGAGTGCACATTTGTTCTTGTTGGGTTTTTTAATTGCGTTGCCTTGACAACCAGAACAATGCTGAAAGGCTCTTTCACTCCGATGCTGGCTGAAAATGATTTTCTCCATCATGCATTTAGCAAGCAATTAGTGAGACAGACAAGGAATTTAGCTTAAACCCGGTGTATCATTCCTGCTTTCAGAAAATGGAAGGGGGGGGGGGACCAGAGAGTGGAGTGGAATTTTAATGCACAATGTAGAGCAGAGCAGAAAGAGGAAGAGGAAATAGAGGAAGAATGACTCAAATGAAGTTGAAGGGCACATAGAGAAGAGTAGAAATGGATGGGTTTGAGAGGAGAAAAAAAAAGAATGTTTGGACAATGCTTTTCTTTACAGTAGATGTGTGAGTGTGTGTGTGCCTGTGTATGTGTGAATATATACTACCTGAGTATATTCATCACACTCTGTGAGACGGGGTCTGTTTTTTCCACCTCAGGGTTCAGAGTGGCTCTCTGTCTTTGTTACCACACTGCTCCCATGGAGGGATCATCGCATCATATTTCTTTGTTAACTTGCTGGAAAACAACAGGTCTTGTCAGAAAATTAGGAGAGAAAAGTAAAGCATGACACATGACAAGCAGCAAAAGGACACAGGGCTGGAGGAAAAAAAACAAAACAACTTCAGCCTGTGCACATGGAGGGCAGGTGAACACTGGGTTGAGGATGGAGGATGCTTCCACCATGAAAACATGATAATGCTGGCTCTCTCAGAGGAAACTGCAGCAGGGTCATTGCCATCCTCTGCACACTGTTCCAAGAAAGGGCACAAAAGATTAGGTTTAAGTTTGGTTATAGTAGTAGTTTTCAGTGTTTATTGTGTTGAGCATTCTTGATGTGCTGTTGTTAAAGTGCTCTCTCTATGACCGTATTCATTTCCTTTCTACAGATGTAATTACTCTAGGCTTTTGTACAGCTGGCAATGCGGCTGTTACTGAAAATATTTACACACTTTGCTTAATGCAGGTGTTTAAGTATTAATCTTCGTTATCTGGATGTTACTCCTCCATTGATCTTTTATAACCAGGACATTGTTTTTTAAATTCATATCACCCATGGCCGACCTTACTTTGTGTTAAATGCATCTAGTTTTCACTGAAATAAACTGTCATGGCGACATCTGCACCTCTCCTCCTCCTTCTCCCTCTGCTTCTCCTCCTTATGCCCTGTTGGCACCGACTAGAACTAAGCGGGGACCTCATGGGATTTAAGAGTTTACCGCCCATGTCTGTGTTTAGTGTGGCGCATTCGCCTAGAATAAACATAGTCTCTGTTTCACTCATTTACTGACCAAATCCCGAGGATTATCTCGATTGTAATGGGTCTCTATTCTGAGTAGCCAGATGAGCCTCTTGTATGTGTACCCAGAATTGTCTCATTAATAATTTTCACTGCAGCCAACAAATTCTTGACCTGGAATAAGAAGGAAGAAACTACAGAAAAACCTCAGAGGAAATATTGTTTAGTGTTTGATGCAGATTTTTCCGTTGTTACAGACACAGTAGCTTGCAAGTATTACAATTATACTACTCCCCTGCAGCTTTAATCTCCCTGTCCCTTGTGTAATGTGTTTGTTTTTCAAGTCCAGTCATGCCTCACCTGCCCACTAGATGCCTTCTCTGTGGTTGTCACTCCTGCACACCTGTTCCTCATTTGCTAATCACTGCTGTGATTCATTACAACTGCAGCTCACTGGCTCATCAAGCCCCTTATTTACTGTAAATGTAGCATTCACTTCACACACTTTGTCAGTCTGCCTCTCCTGCCTTAAAATTGTTGTTTGCTCACCTAGTTGTTTTCCTGTTGCTGTTGCCTTGCTTTCCTGACAATTCTACTGGCTGTTATTTGCTTAATTATACCCTTTGTGGGCTGTATGTTTACTTAATCAATAAAGTAAAAATTTTGATGTCGGTATGTAAGGTTCCATATTACAAGTTTTTGCTATTGTGACATAACCCACATTAGCATTAACAGCTCACCAAGAGCTTCAGCCATCTTAGCGTTTATAAGATGAGACATTAGAATAGGCAGCACTGCTTCTCTATCCTCTCATGTTGGACTGAGGGCAGACTGGACGCTACAATGACTCACTAAAGAGTGGTGGAACGATTCCTAAACAACAGAGATAAGTAGGCATTTTAGCACTCTCATTGACCTCATCCCAAAGTCAATGGTTTGATTCAGTTTTTGGTTAGATGCATGGAATAAGGTCTCTGGTTAACACAAACTCAAGACATTTTCATGTTTTAATCTATGGCATAAAATATGTCCAAAAATACCTCACTTTTACATGCCTTTAAAAAGTTGGTTGCTAAATGAGTAGCTAAATCAGTCTACAGAAGTTGTCAAAGTCATAATGCAGCACTCGAAAACCAATCACAAGTCCACCTTTACAGCCTTGTGTTTATACTCCCGCTTGTTCAAACTATCTCTAACTTTCTAAAAAGAGAGGCTTCTGTAGAAGAGGTCAGCAACTAAATTAAATCACAAGTTGGAAGCTTTGTGGTGGTGGTGATGTTGAAGCCACACGACCATGTAGTTTGTTCATAGCTGAATTTTACTTTTGTCGATTGTATTTAGGCACAGAAAATCATCAAAGTGATATTAATTTGTGAAAATTATCTTGCTGAACAAAACTTTTAAGTATCATAAACTTCTGTTGCTCACTGAGCCTTTTTTCTGCAATAATCCAAAAGCCAATGAAAAAAATCCCATTGGCCTTTTGTCAAGGAAACCAGGGTGATCCTAACCTCCTGGTTTGTCTACAAAAAATCATCATCCCTGCACCACTCCACCACAAAGTGGTATTATGAGACAGGACGGTCAGGGCTAGCTGCTTAGCATGCTTACGTCAGTAGAGGTAATGGACAGATAGAAAAGGAAGCAAAACGAGAGTTAACATTGCTGTTGCTTTCCACTGCTGAAAACATCTCTTGGCAAATAAAGGAATGAAGTTTGATGCTGAACTTGCAATGTTTCCTTTAGACTGGTAAGCAAACAGCTATTAATGCTAACACTGGCTATAAAGCAGTAGTTATTCATTACGAAAGTCAGAAATGTATTGTTTCTTTCATTTAAATTTGTATACAGATCAATCAAGTCAGTTTGAAAAACGCTGATCAACACTTAAACTTAATGTCCCCAGTTTCCACTACTTTACATTATACAGTAGAAATAGTTCTACAAGTCATCTCCCATTACAATGAAGTTTAAAAGGCCCCAGAGCTTTCTGAGCAGTCTGCCTTTTAATCTCACACTTACACTTACTTACATGCTGTACCCCTGATAACATGCTTGATGATGGTACAGCCCCCACGATGCCCAGCTATTAATCTATTTCGGGTCTCTGCCTCAAAGGCTACATTACAGTTCTTGATATGTGAATATGGTACATGACCTGCATGCGGCTTTTGAGTTTAAATCAATGTAACTCAAATGACTCTCTGCAGCAGGTCCACAGCTCTTTCTTGGTCGTTTCTTGTTCAGGAATACAATGCCCACCATGTTATACAGGTAGCAGAAATGGCAGCAGATGTCAACTTGCAGCCCACTCAGATTACTAAACATGAGGCTTATGTACACCCGCTTTTTGTGGTCCTTCTTAAATTCACAACTATTCACAATAAGAATACTTTGCTTATAATGTGTGTGTGTGTGTGTGTGTGTGTGTGTGTGTGTGTGGTTTCTGTCATACTGTGGACCACAAATTTTACACTTCACACCAGTTAATTGGGGACAAAATTGGTGGACCTCATTTGATTTCAGTGCAGTTGCAGAGAGCACAAAGTAAAATGGCTGCCCTAATTGGGGTTAGGTTAAGGTGTGTGTGTGTGTGTGTGTGTGTCTGAGTGTGTGGTGAGACGTTTCAGAAAAGAAACCCTATATGGGAAGGTGTAGGCAATCAACTTTATCCCTTACATTTATAAAGATCAAACAAGTCTTGACCTAATTTTGACTCTTTTACCCATAATAAGCTCCTTTACACACCACACCACAGGATCAAACACACTCAGACATACCCTGTCTCTGCTCAGTATATTTTTTTCATTACACTAAGGCAATCACAGAATGTGTCATCATCAAAAAAAAGAAAAAGAAAAAAAAACTTAAATGTGTTTGTAGTATGTAAAAATGAAAATTGGAACAGGTCTTTCTGCCTCGCGACACAGCAGAAGGCTTCATTGCACCCCAACTGTGTAAACAAATGACCACTCTTTCATACAGCAACTGCACAGACACACATACGTATGCTCATACACAAGCACCAAACTGACACAAACACAGACACGCAGAGACAGACAATAAACCAGCCAACTGCCCCACTGTCTATTTAGCAGTGTCTGGGTTTTGTCCACTGTAAAAGAAGCAATGGCTCAGGCCAGTCTGTGGGACAAAAGGCAACAGAAGCCGGGGAGGTGAGCAGTCAGAGAGTTGTGTTCTGCTAATAATGGGGAGGAGGGTGCTGGCATTCAACCTCGTGGACCAGGGCCACAGAAACAGATGTGAAGGAGGGAGTGGATGGGGGTTGATGGTGGTGGAGGTGGTGTGTGGAGGGTGGCAGAAAGCTGGGACTGAGAGTGATTTGGTGGCAGAGGAAAAGCACAGGAGATAAGAATTAGAAGGCAATAGGACAGAAAGTAGATGATAGTCAAGCAGAGATATGGAAAGGTAATGCGGGACAGAGAAAGGAAAATGATAGTCACAGCTGCTGAGCAGACAAAAAGGAGAGAGAGGAGGAAGAGCTACTTTAAGTTTCGGGATAAAAAAATAGGTAAGGAATCAGCTAATATGTTAGTGTTGTAGAAAAATAACGGGGGCTTAAGCTGAGGCGAGGAAAGGAAACTGAGCAGAGTGAAAAAGAGGAAGCAGAGAGGAGCAGAGGCTGTGAACGTGAAAGGGGTCTTTGTTTCCCATAGTGCTCTGTTATTACACCAGAGTCTAAACCATTCATTCTAAACGGCAAGGGCAGCTAGCCACGTTACAGACGCACACGCGCGCACACACACCTACACACATAGATGACAGAGCACAATCACACCTCTCTCCCATTCTCCCCACTCTCATCTCTCAGCTCATCTTGTACCACTTTCATACACACTCCCCCAGCTACTGCCAATTCAGATACACCGCCCCACCACCCACCACCCCCTCACACACACACACACACACACACACACACACACAATCAGCAGATAGTCTCTTGGTGCAGTGAATATGCCTCCTCGTAGCCTTATCTATCTTATGCAACGCTGTGTAATAGTGTGACCATTATGGAGCAACCGCGGTGACGGCTGCACTGGGTTAGTGGGAGCAAAACTAGCAGCAATCCCTAATGTCTCCATCGCTTTGGCTTGGCCTATTTTCTCTCCTTTGTACTCCTTGCTGTCTCACAGCCCTTTAGCCGCTCACTGTCATTAAAGTCAGAAGGCACTTACATGTATACGTGCTATTATTGAAGTCAGAAGCACTTATCAGGGAGAGTTTTAGTTCTTTGCTCTCATTTAAATAAGAGGCACTTTATAAGCGGCGCTTTTGTAGACACTTGCTTATCGGCACTTATCTGCATAGAATTAGAGTGATGGAAATTGTTGGATCAGGACTGTGTGGAATGCTGCGATCATTAAGAGTACACTTGTGCAATTTCATGCAGTCGGCAAGGATGTGAGATGTTTTTTTCTAACCAACTTTAGCACACACAAACACACACACACAGACACACACACACACAGACACGAAAACTTCAGAAGCAATAAGAGGATAGTTCGTAACACTTCCTGACCTGCTACCTCACTGTGTGCTCCCTGCTTTGGCTGTCAGATGTGGTTAATGAGAATCTCTCCACTCTCATAGACTGGTGTTCCTATAGAGAGCGGCCTGCTGGGATACACACACTTGTGCATATACACACACACAGGCGCTCGCATAGGACCCCGAGAGCCTTGTCATCACACAGAGAGGGACCTGCTGGCCTATTGTAGATCCCCCGTGCCACAGGGATCACCTCTTATCCCCCACAAACACACAGCACACAGCGGGTAACTCAAAGCCACAAACGCACACTCACACACACACACCATTCCCTTAACACACACTCCATAAGCCTTTGTAACCACACATTTTTGCTTATTTCTCACATGTGCTTTCTCTTCAGCTCTCATTTTAATCACAGCTCCCCCCCCCCCTTTTCTCCATCTACCCCCTGTCTCTTTCATTTTCTCCCTCTCTCTTAATCCCCCCTAACATCCATCTTGCTAATGCCCCCATCATCCAAACACCAGCACCCCTCCTCTGTCTGCCACCGACTTCTCCACGGCTTCTGCTCTCCCATTCAGCCCAGCTTGTCCTCATGTATTCATAGAGATCACTGATGGAGTGGGGAGTCTTTGTCAGCGGGTCAGCCTCCTATAACCCCCGACTCTGACCCCACAGACACACACGCACACACACACACTCGCACGAGCACACACACACACACACACTGGATCCCTCTCACTTGCCATATGGCATGGGCAATGAAGGGCTAACAAAAGAGAGCTAAAGAGGTGTCAGAGACATTTGTATGTGTGTGTGTGCCCTGCATCAAAAGAAGACTAAGCAGCCAGCCATGGCGCAGGGTCCAATAGATGAAATTGATTTCTGTTTTTTGGATGCTGAGAGGAGAGGGGAGGGGACTTTCCACCTTTTCTTCTGCCGTCAAACTCATTGGCTCAATGAAGAGTAATGAGAGGAGGCCCTGATTGGAGCACAATGGGGGCACACTTGATGGAGTGTTGAGCAATGCAGATCTGTCTCCATCACCGGAGTGGATTTGTTGTTATGACAACAATACCCACATCATTGCCATTGTGTCATCACCATCACCAAAGTTTTGAGCACCAGAGTGTCGTCATCGACATCATCCTCTTCAGTCATCATTCTCATAGTTTGACTTTAAATTCCAGCCACCATCTGTCTTTAAAGCACAGACTTCTAATGTTATCCAACTCAGGGGGTTATTTTTGTATGTTTTGGCTCTCATTCTATGGGAAATTATAATATTGTATTCACAGAGATAACTGCTGAGATCTGGGAAAATAGTTTTTAAAAAGCTGACCCAAACTGTCTCTTAGTTGTGCGTTCATTTTCAGTCTTACCTTTAAATAAATGATTGGGTAAAACTTCAAAAGTAAAACCCAAGTTCTAATGAACAACAGTCAGCCTTTATGTCAATGGTTCCCAGAGTGGGTGCCGCAGCACCATGGGGTGTTTCTGAGGATGAGCCAAGGGTGCTGTAAGATTTATGTCAGGTTTTCTTTTTCTTCTTCTTTTACTGTACATTATTAATAGTGTTTCATCACATAAAACAAGGAATGTGATGATAATTCTTAAATAATTCCTGAATGTTGTGATGGTTTCTTTTTAACTACTACATATGTTATAATTTATAGAGAACTCCAGGTGAACAAATCTATGAATAGCGAGTTTCTCAAACTTAATCTTTAATTTTAAAATGCAGGAGTGTCTCAAACAAGTACAGTCTTCAAGGACAGAATGTAGAAACTGCCAACATGTCAGTATGTGTGTGTGCTAAAGGGGGGAAGATAGTCTTACTGCTGGGTATAAAGGCACCTTGACACAGATGTATCATTGATGACTGAATTCTACAGACACAACCAGACTGTTTGTATTGTATATTGTGACCCCTTTCTTCCTATTTTACAATACAGTTTACCTCAAAAGACATCTTTGCTCTCTTGGGTTCACTTTTTCCTTTATTCAATGACAGCCTCAAACAGAAATTTCCTCAACAGCCAACTTTTGAATTAAGTATATTTTCATGCTGTTTTCAAGTGTATGAAAATAGACACTTTCCTTTTTAATTTAAGCATTCAGTGCTACATTAAATATTGTTTTTAATGACACGTTTTAATATTTAATTGTAGTGTAATTTTAAACATTTGAATATTAATTTATACATTTCCTCTATGTGTTGCATGACAGCATTTATTTGTGCATTCCTGTATTGTTCTCCACTGATTTAGCATTGCACTTCAACATTGTTGATCATATGAGGCAGACCTCAGATGCATTAGTCCTCCTTAACAAATGTAAGCAGACATAAACAGTATGTAAAATCTGTGAACCTGTCCTTTAAACATGCAGTTGTGCCACAGCTACGATCAATGATGACAGCATACAGTTGGAGGTTGTCATAGTAACGTAAAACACCTCTCTACGCACCCGAGTTCTCCGGATGCACAGCAGTCAGAAATAACTGTTGGAGGAGTGATGGAAAGATTTGCCACTCAAACAAATGCTGATCCATCTCAACCCCAATCACAGTCTGAGGCCAGGAGAAGTAAAGTTAAAGTTGAAAATTGCTTGGCGTACAGCTTTTAATGGAGAGACGTTAGCCATCCCACACATGAATGCCTCACCTGCATGAAACACAGTCAAATGCAGCTAATACGTTCATGAAAGACCTTGAGACAAACACATATCTCTTTAGCCAGGGAATACAGTGAATACTTTGAGTGGCTAACAGTTAGACTAAGTAAATGAAAAACTGAATTAATGCATGATATGTGGGTGTGTTCTGTATCTTTGAAGAAAAAAGTTAATTAATTTAAACTTATGAACAGGCAGAAATAAATGCCTTTAACCAACCAGAATACTTAGGATATAATCCTTTATTTAGTTTAAATTCAATATTTATCTGCAGATCTGCAGCAATAACACAGCTTTGAGCTGCTGCATGGAGGGGTGCCATGGAAAAAGGAATCAAAACAAAGGGGTGTCTTGGTTTACAAAAGTTTGGGAACCACTGCTTTAAGTCATAGCTTTTCTCAGTTCTCTTGAGAGACGGAGTCAGTTTTTGTGTTCGGTTGCTCAGATAAGCCAAACAAACCTGCCTGTATCCCACCTACAGGAAAATAAAGTGCGTGTGTGTGTGTCTTCACGTAACTGTGTGTCCACAGCAGGGTGAGCCTCATGCCCTATTTCAGTCAGGCCTGATATGATCAGACGTCAGATTGTGAGCCCCTCGTCTCTCTCACTCTCTCTCTCTCTGGCCGTTGGCGTTTCTGCTCGGAGGTGAGAAAAGGTCTAAACGCAGACATAGTGCAACATTGCCTTTGATACCCTGGCACCACAAAGACACAGATCCACTGGAAACAAGGCTCAACAAATCCAGTAGTTGAAACACATACATTGGGTGATATTACTTTGAAAGAGAATAACGAATGCTGCTGCACAAAAGGAGGGAGGAAGGTCAAGTGGGTTCAGACAGCTTTGGTCTATGGAAATGCTCTGAAAGGTACGTAAAATACATAAAAAGGATGCTTTGAAGGGTCATTTTGAAGAGAGAAGGAGCACATGCAGGTTGTTTCACAAGGTCAAACACATTACCGTTTGAAAATGTCCTTTGAAATTGAAAATTTATATATTTTTAATTATGATATTTTTATTGCTTGCAGATAAATAGCATCCAATGAGAGGTACAAAGTACTTGGAAATATTAAAGCAGACACTTTATCTCCTCTCCTGTCCTTTTCATCTCGGGCATTTAAAACCCATTACGGCACAGATTTGCCATATCAATGCAAGTTTCATTCTCACTTTTCCCCTGCAACAGAGGGCTCCGGGTCCACACGGCAGCTACAACACAAGATCCCGATGTGTCTCCTTGTGCAAACAGATGAAGGGAGTGGGATAATTATCCACAGGATGTACAGTTGGTAGCAGATGTAGTGCTCTGATCATAGTAATGCGGCAACTTTGATGACAATGTGTCAGTTTAAATAAACCGGCCCGCTCAGCAATTATTACATGCTTACGGCATCGCCCTCAGCAGTTGGTCTCCACACATTCTACCAAACATACATGGACTCATGACAGAGTTATTCATAATGGAGTTATCAGCATATAAGGAATCCGTATACATCTAAGGTAACAAAAGGTGGACTTTTAATTGATATAGTGTTCACATATAATGTGTTTTCATGGCAGCTCATTTGATTAGCCAGTGGTGACGCAAGCAAAGGATTTGAAGTGCAGGGACAGAAATGTGGGGAAATATTATTTTTCTTTTCCCCAGCACCAACAACACTAGGGGAAAAAAGAAGAAAGAAATCGGATTATTCAAGAGGAATGGCAGACTTCAGATCAGCTCCATCCCCTTAGATACCCACTGCAGGGTTTTTTTCCCTCCCCATTTCTTATACACTTCCCACTCATAATACTATTTAACTCAAAAACATTTTATGTGAATGAATTTTTTTGCAGTCTGTGATTAATAACTCCCAAACACTTCATTTCAAAGCACAAAGGTGAAAAGGAGTGGATAAGGATAAAAAGGATGTATTAGACTTCTTATAACAAAAAGAACACTTGTTTGGCCAGCAAAGACTTTGTGTTCACATATTCCTGCATTCTCACTCAGTCTGTCTTTGCTCATTCCCTTTTCTCCCCTCCGACTTAATTTAAACAATCATTCCCCTCAGTGAAATCCATTTTCGTTTCCACATATGTGCGACATCTATCAGAAGCTCCAGATAATTGTTAGCACTTCATATCATAGTAGAGCTGCTGACTGTTTAGCATTCTGCCTCTGTAACTGTGACTTGCGCACACACAGCATAAAGACAGGGGTGTACGTGTATATACACATGCGCACACACGCACATGCACACACAAACCCGCAAATCACAGGTCTCATTTAGTTCCCTTTCTGTGTTTTAATTAGAGCCGAAGCAGGCTAATCACCTCCTTAGTAGACAGCATCACTAATGAGACAGAGAGGGAGGAGCTGAGAGGGAGGGAGGAGAGAGAGAGATACACATAATTGAGAGGAGCAAAAAGAAGGATGGTGAAGGAGAAAGTGGCAGGGAATAGAGAAATAAGATATGAGAGTTGTTAGGAGTAAGTAGATTAGATGGTAAGAAGTGGGGAAGGGAAGGAGAGAGAGAGAGGGACGGATATGATACAAAAAAGAAAAGAGAAATAAGAGAGAGAGAGAGAGGTAGGTGGATGAAATAAATAGGGACCATGGAGAAAATGAAGCTCGAGTTGACAACAAATGGATCGACTCAAAGAAAGAGAGAGACGAGCCTGGAGAGACACAGAGAGAGAGGGAGATGGACTTGCAGGAAAGAAAACACAAAACAAGAAAAGCAAAGGAAACTTGGAGAGTAGTGGGGGAGAGAGGAGCCTGAGAGAAATAATGAGAGTCCCTTACCTCCCACAAAGACAGCCATGTCTGCCCTAACTCCCCTACCCCCTCCCTCCCTCCCTCCCTGTGGCTGCTCCTTTCATGCTGTCACCAAGTGAGTGTCTGAATAGCCTTTTATTATTCAACAGTCTGGGCAGGTCGTGGGGTCATCGCACGGCCCACCACCCTGCCACCAGCAAACATCCACAAACATTCACGCACACTCTCAAACCCCCCCTTCTTGTGCATGCACAAAGGGGGGGTGGGTGGGGGGTTAAAACAAAAAAAAAGTCTATTTGTGGACGCAAACACTCAAAATGGACGTACTCAGAGCTACGCTAACTTCAGGCACTGCTAAGCTGACAACATGTGATAGTCCCTGATGCATTCATTATAACACTTGTCCACCCAATGTTAGCCTACTATCTATCTGCCCGTTGCATCTGTAGCGCTGGGAGCTAGTACCCTGGCATTTTCTGAGCACACTATCATGTGGTTGCATTTGCGTGCGTGTGTGTGTGTGTGTGTGTGTGTGTGTGAAGGTATATGTCTGTTTGTGTGTGACAGGAGGAAAACAGAGATAACAGTAGCCTAGTGGTATCAGCTCCATCTTATCTCCTACACAGCCAGAAGCAGGTATACAAGCTAATTGGAAAGTGCCAGACACACAGTAGACTGGTGAAACACACGCTCACCTTTCCAGCGAGCAAGGCAAGACGAGAGAATTGGCAGCTAGAGAGAGAGGGAGTGAGAGGGAGTGAGAGAAACAGGGAAGAAACAATTGATGGGACAGACCAAAATGATACGGTGAAAATGAGACAAAAGGAAAAAGAAGTGGAGGGAGAAGTGACAGAACAAGAGGAAGAGATAGAGATGGAGATAGAGAAGGGGGAAAATTGTAGGCAGACAGCAGAGCTCACAGATACAATATCAACAAGACAAACGGTAACTAAGGCACAGTTCACTTCTGAAATACCACAGGTATTGTGCCTATTCTGTCTGTAACTGTATTGTCAGCACTGAGCGTTGGGAAAATAGGAAAACAAATAGCATCCCCTGCATTACTCTACAGTGTGTGGCTCTTTCCACTCCACTTGGTAATGAGTCACTCTGTCAAATCTTCTCTCAAATGTCAGGCCCGACGTATTTACAATGTGACATCTCGTCCCATATACTTTCTTTGTGATGTGTTTGCAATAGATGTCACGGTCTATCCAAAAAAGGGGGCATAAATATCACATCCTGGAACAGCCCAAGCCATGCCACACATCACAGACTTAAACACATAGTGGTTAAAGTGGCTGCCACTTTGTTGTGTTTGACTAGAAAACTTCTCTAGACCAAAATAATGATTATATTATCAAATTATTGTGATTATTGGAGGGAAATTCCAGTATATTTCCAACTGGTGTATGAGTCATGCTAACTTTGCTCTCACCGCCTCTGTTGTAGAGAATTGGTTAACTTGCCAGTTTTTCATCCCAGCCTGCACTGTAAGGGTTGGATCACATCAGGTCAAGGGAAATGTAGAGCCAGTCGCTAGGGTCTATTGCTGATATGGTGACTGCAATATGTGTCACCTAATATTTTATGTTAGTTAATCAGATAAAAAATAGCCATAATGGCTGGATGGTTACAGGAGTCTATTTTCTGTGTTTACTTTTTATAATCATACCTGCCCATGTTCTTGTGGATTTTTACTGCAGTTCACTGCAATGTATGACATGTGCCCTTATGCTGGTAAACTCCTGAAGCCAAGAAGACCATCATACTGTAATAATAATAATGGACATCCAGGACACCCATGGCAATAAATGACAATAAATAAGATCATTTTGTATATAGCTGCACTGTTGGCAGGTATACATTATTGCCTTGTACAACAATTACATATAGCCTGATCTGAAAAATCCTTGCTAGTGCTAGCTTTAGGTGCAATAAATTGTAGTCATTATCTGCCTTCCTTCTAATGTGGAGCTTTATGATCTTTCCAGTGTAAAATGTAATTTAATTGGACATTCTATGCGTAGTCTGTGTGTACCATAGACGATACAGTGGTTGTGTGGGGGTGCCCACAAAAAAACAAAAAACAAAACAGAGCTACTGCCCCTCAAGCTGTCTGCCACACATTATTCCACTAAAGAATTTTTTGCAGAGCTGTATTTACATTTCTCTGTCTTTCAGTCTTATGAGTCATTATGTTGCATCTCCTCAGAATAAATCATCAGACCCTGAGCAGGCATTGCACAAGGCTAGGAGCAGGTGAGAAGTTGTGATAATGGTTATTGATTAGCGTGCAAGCACACTGTGTCCTGTCTTGTTTTTATTACAGATGAAAGCCATCATCCCTCTGAGGCGAGCCTCGTGTGCTCACTGAAGAGAAATGTGTGGGAGAAAGATGTTAAATGCGGGGTAGCTACTGCTATATATAAAAGTAATCAAGCGTGAACAAAAAGCTGGTGTTGATGATGATGTGGTGCATGTGGGAATTAATTTGGCTAATTATGATGGATGCTTGTTTAGCAAGTGTTAAAAAGAGAGAGAATTTCGAGGGTATGATAATCAAAATGTGCTTGTGTTCATTTTGATTTTTCATGATTCAAACTGTAACTCTGGCCGTGTGTAACCTTACTTTGTTTGTGTTTGTTTTGTGCCTACACTCTTGGAGATCTCTCCCTCCTCTCCTTGCCTTTGATGAGGCCTCTGGGAGCAACGGTTTGCACTTCAGCAACATGTTTCGTTTTTTTTTTTTTTTTCTTCTTTTACTTCCTTCTTGTATCGGAGTTTGTCGATGCTAAAACCACGAGAGAGCCTCCTTGCCATTTGCTGTTTATTTGGCACAGGAAAAGCTCTGATGTGAATTAATTGCTTGTTAGCTGAGAGGAGCCAATAATAACAGCATAGGAGTGATGCAGACTTGACAAGACTTGTCTGGTGATTAACAACGGTGATACACGTCTCATTTTTTGACAGTTCATCCGCTATGGAGTAGTTTTAAAAACACAATGCAAATGGTTTTTAATGACTCAGATTAAATTTTTCGTGAGCAATTTTTCAGTTTGTGAACAAATGAATGCTTACTTTACAGTTCATTGAGTGTTCTGCAGCAATCCTAATCATTTTTGCAAATAAAATTTTATATTTTTTGACATTTATTTCATCAGCCTCTTCCTTTTTTCACTACGTAAAACCATTACAGAATCAAACAGATTGAAAGTAATTGCTGTCCAGGTTTATAAGTATGGATCAGTTTGTAAATGGCATGTTTTAAAGGATTATCTAGGAAAGTCCTCCATATATCTCTATGTGAGTGACTGACAGTAATCAGACGTTAATGTGATGCATGCACAGATATGAACACGCCCAGTTGAGGTAATAAAAACCAAATTAAATGCCCTGATATTCACTTTAATTGTCAAGATAATGAGGAGTTAAATTGTCTAAAATTGGATGTGCTTCATGAAATGTCATCTCTCCATCTATCCACCCATCATCTCCTCAGTCAAGGCTCCCATATTTTGTCCGTTTTCTGTTCCCTGTCTGTCTTTCCAACCATCCGTTGCGAGCACTCCTCCCCTCTCTCCCCTCTCTCTCCGTCTCCCCTGCGCAACTCGCTGCCTGCTGAGCTGATTGAACATTTGCTCACTTGCTGTTTGGATTCTGTCCCAAATCCCCTGCATAAACTTGAAACACCGTGTTAAGCATCCCTCAATGGAGTCCAACAGCTTGTGAAATATGCGGTCAATTTGTTCGTGTTTGCAACGATGCTACATCCTGAAGCGCTTCAGCAAAGAAATGATTGTCTAAATCCACTTTATCTCCCTACTTTGTATAACCTTTGGAAAGGTCTTTTTTTCTTTTCTCCAAACCAAATCAACAAGAGCTCAGGTGCAGCTATAGCTAATGGATGCTCCAAACACTACGTGCACACACACACACACACACACACACACACACACAAGGGAGCCACACCTAAGCACATTTTCAATCATTCCAGCTTTTTCAAGGTTGTCACAAATCAATCCAGAGTTGTGTTTTCATTAAGCAAAGGTGAGAAGTGGAGTGTGTGAATGGGAGTGGAAAGAGGTTTTAATCATGAGCATCTGAGGGGCCAGAGGCTACACTAGAGAAGTCTCCATCTCTTTTTTCTCCTTTGCTGCACTCCTACACCTCTCCCTCCCACACATCCCCTCATTTCTTCTCCTCTTGAAGCTCTCAGTTCCTTCTTTGTTTCTCCCCGATGTCTAATTCCACGCTCTCTTCTAACCTCTTTCCCCACTCCCTACTTTTTTAACTCCACCCTCCCTTTGAGCGACTACTTTCTGTCCTTCTACAGTCTTTGACCCCCCCCACCCCACACACACACACACCCCACCCGCTTCTCTGCACCCTCCTCCCCTTCATCCAGGCTTTTATCGAGCTCCAACATATTTCAACTATTGCCTCCACCTTTCCACGCTCCTGTCGCTTCATCATCCCTCTCCTGCTTCGTTCCCTCACTCCTTCAACCCTTTTCCGCTCCTCTTTATCTTGACCCCACATCCATTCCTCCATTCCACAGCTGCCAGCTCTCAGAACCTCAAGAACCGTAAATCTGGTGTAACCCCAGGAAGTGGGTCACCGGGGGACACTTAAACATGTAACACTCTGGTGAGGGCCTAACCCCTGGCAGAAAATCGCCTCATGCGTGCACGCAAATGCATGCCCGTACGTACTTGAGTGCACACGCACACGCACACACACACACACACACACAGAGCGACAGGTTTTATGGATGTCTGGGCTTGAAACAGAGCAACCTTAGTATAGGTCTGTGTTATTACAGCTCATGTTCTTACCTCTAATCAATCCAAGTTGTTAGGATTTGTGCGCAGGGGGAAACAACAGAGGCTTTGTGTCACAGACACGGGCAGTGCTGCAGCACTTTTCCCTGTGCCTGGTTTTCTCCTACATGAACCCACACCCATCAAAGTCTGGTTTGTGCCAGCCAGTCTCTGGAGCTAGTTACATTGTGTTTATAAGTGTGTGTGCTCTAGGGATCTCTGGTTTGAGTTAGACTGTGTGCTCCACAGTTCATGTTGCTATTTGCTCTACTTCTTTAACACACTCTTACTTCCAAGCTAACATTTCCTAATTCAAACATGATGAGAAACACCCACAAAACTCTTTGATTCTTTTGGTCTGCGGCTACTCACACATGACCTCGACCTCATTACAAGTTCTTAATCAAAACCACGCTGGCAAAAAAAAGGAGTGCAACTTTGTCTCTGTATCAATCAAAAGTGATTTGCTTGCAGTCTTAAGTAGTGTAAATTCAAATGCTCTGATACTGTTCACACATGTTCAGTGGCATGTTCAAAAAGGCAGCTGTCACTGTGTGTACAAAACAAATATCCCGGGGATGATGGGTCGCCTTCATGTGAAAAAAAAAAAAAAAAACTGGCCTGTCCTCATTACCAGCCTGGAACACATGTTCCGTCAAAGAAATGGCACCAAATGGGACCAGTTTTGTTTGGATGCGGCACGTCTTCCGAGAGAGTTTTCTTTTCTAAAACACTAATCTCTGGGCCACAAATTAGCTGTCAGTCATCAGCTGTAGACAGACATCGTATCGGGGAAAAGGCAGTCCCCAACAAATCAACAACATGTCAATCACACACACAAACACATGCTCGCAGCCATTGACACAAGATGGTACACACTTGCAGGCGTGCGTGAAAACACACACACACTCACACACACAGAGGGAGTGGTGGATGTGTCTTACATGCAACAGCGTTTCCTCCTTTAGACTAATAGGACCTAACTCTGTTTTCTCCATTAATTCAAGGTGACTCCTGCAAAGCATTAGAAAAAGGATATGAAGCTGTGGGTTCTCGAGTGCCCCCCTAATTAATATACATTTGCAATTTATATTGCCTCATTGAATTGCAATATAATTTTCTAAAGGCTGTCTTATCTCTAAAAAGAAACCATTTAAAAATCAAGCAAATGTTTCTTAGCATCCAATTTACACCCATGTCTCCTGATATTAGACAGTGTCTTGATAGGTTGTGGAGTTTAATGACATTGAATCCACATTAGAGGAATAGTAAATTTTCCACTCGAAGCAAGACAATTAAACACCACCACAGGAATCAGGGGATGGCAATGCATGCATGACACAGATTTGTAAGTCATACAAGTGTTGTGGCATTTAGAGTGGGGAATACACTCTGAGAATTTACTTTGTGTGGAGAGTAAGATGAAAAAATTGATACCACTCTCATATGAGAGTTAATTTGACACTACAGCCAGTAAACACTTAGCTTAGCTTAGCACAAAGGCCGGAGGTAATGGGAAAGCAGCAGTTCTAAAATTCACTGGTTAAGGAAAAGTTCGACATTTTGGAAATATGTTTACCTGTCTTCTTACAGTTAGATGAGAAGATTGATACCACTGTCATGTCTGTACAGTGAATATGAACAGTGCGGTCCAAAAGTCTGAGCAGCACTTTCTTAAACTCAGCTAACAATAGCTGGTTAGCTTCGCTTGGCACAAACACTGGGGAACAGGGAAACAGTGAGCCTAAAGTTAATTAGTTGATATATTATATCTTGTTTGTTTAATGTGACCAAAAAAAACCTAAGAATAAAAATGAAAGTTTGTAATATGCTGAATTCTTTTTTCCCAAGAATTTTGTATTGTTCCTTTAAAAAGTTACATTTTATTTTTGCTTCTTTGTGTAGCTGTTCTACATCTCTTTGTGGTCATTTATTGTTATTTTTTGATGCTACTATTTCTGATCGTCTTGTCTCTTTTTAGTTGTTTCACTTCTCCTTTTGGTCATTTTGTGCCTCTTGTGAGTTGTTTGATTCTCTCTGGTCATTTTTGTGTCTCTTTTTTGTAATTTTGTGCTTTTTTTTGGTGGTCATTTTTCATCTACATTTAGCCATTTTGCATCTATTTTTACCCGTTTTGTTGTATCTAGAAATACATACAGAGGGTGTCCAGAGCCCCTGTGATGCCCTGTGATCTCTCGAGACCTCTTGTAGTAGAACCATTAAGTGTGTGGACACAGATTTCCTGTGCAGTGAGGAATCATTATGACAAATTCAGTAAAAATGTGTGTTTCTTGCACCATCTGATTTGAAGCGATGCAACTGTGTCTCTCAAGCTCAATAATTACTCTGCTCTGCTGCTGGTGTTATAGTGTTGAAAGTAATAGAAATTCTGGTTGAAACTACACAAAAAGGACAGAAATCACAATAAACTGGAATAATCTGGATATAACTGAAATGTTGGCAAACTAAAAGTAATTATTCCATCGACACGTGACAGTCAGAATTGCTTTGACCTTAGTGGGGCAATTCAGTTATGTTTCCCATTACATGAGGCTGAGCCTTACTTACATAAAGACAGAGAGTGAGAGAAAGAAATAGAGTGGTGCAGTCCCGAGTGCTGTGGTGCTGATTGCTTGTGAAGCCTTTGTGTTTCTCTGTGCCATGTCTTGGTGGGGCAAAGCACCTCGCTGTCAGTGCCATTCAGTCAGATAAAGTGTGTGTATGTCTGTTTCTGTGTGTGTGTGTGTGTGTGTGTGTGTGTGTGTGTGCGCACACACACAGAAAGTCAGCTAGGTATGAATCAGAGAGAGAGAATGAGGCCAAGGAAAGAATGACTGGATGATTAGACACCCAAACTGCTCCAACATGCCAACCAACAAACACAAGAGTCACCATCTCAAACACTACAACAGAACAGTCTAATAGAATAGAAGTTTGTCATTTTATTTGACAACATAGAAAGAGGCAGTTCTACTGGGGAAATTTAACTGCCAAAATTCAAAGCGAAGCACTGACACTTCACAAACCTCCACTCACTACGGTCTTCAAGAGTAGAATGGAACAGAATAGAATAGTAAATGCATTGGTCAACCATACAGTATATCCATACCAGAGTTAAAATGACTCTTTATACTGGTCTTGCAGAGGGAAGGTATGAATATTTTATACACCTCTCCTACCACATAAGTCAGTAAAGTCTGTAAAAAAAAAAAAAAAAAAACTAATAACAGCCTGTTCTTTTCATTGGGTGATAGACTGGGGGACTGGCAGAGCAGTGCAGTAATGCTTCCACTTTAAAGGTGACCAGACACATTCTTTCTTTGCCTCATAGTTCTGCCTGGGCTATAAATTTGTCGCCCAACTGTTGACATCGCTTGCAATATGCTGCGCTCAGAGTGTGATCACCACATGCACTGTGAGCAAGAACAAGGCAGTGCACTCTTTCTTGTCTGCTTGCACAGATACACACACACACACACACACACACACACACACACAATGGTGACCAACGAGTCATAAAGTAATAAAGCTCTATGGACCCCTAATGAAAGCAAAGAAGAGGGGGAGAGGGAAGAACAGACTCGGATGAATAACAATCATTGCTGTGATGGGGGTGGTTGTGTGTGTGTGTGTGTGTGTGTTGGCATGTATGCATGTGTGTGTAGGGGGAAGTATCAGCGTCTCCCTCCAGCAGCAGTGAAAGCAAACTCCCAATCTCTCTGTGGTCCTGCTCCTCCCCTCTGGAATGGAATCCACCAAATCGCTGCTAATTGAATAAGTGACAATGAGCGGGCAGACGAGGCGACAGATGCTCGCGTGCCTTTACAACCAAACCACCAGCATAACCGCACACGCGCGCTCACGCGCACGCATTCCTCTTGACTCCAATCTGAACCGGGAGTCCAGAGGCGCAATTTCCACCGCCGCACCTGCTGCGCCTGTTGACTTGTGAGGATGGGGAGAGGGAGAATACTGCAAGGATTGCCATGAATGTTAGCGACAGACGTTTAATTCACACTATCACTTTATGGCTACAAGGCCCGGACACACGGAGCCAATTGTAAGGCTGTGCATAATGAAGAGAGCTGCACTCAGGCACTGGAGCTGTTTGTTTGTTTGTGCTGATAGCATGCATTTGTGCAGACGCTGATCTGGGCTTCGGAGCCGCCCGTGGATCAATAAAAATATCTTTTGGGAGCTGGAGAAGCAGGAGAAGTTAAACAAAAAACTTTCTAAATCCAAGAGACATGGCATCTTTGCACCTGCTGCAGCGAGCGAATATTTTTGGCTCAATTACTGGCGTTCTTAAGCATTAAAAAGGTCGTGTTTGTTCGGCTGCCCTGGTTATGTAGCGTGCCTAAATGTATTAGGCCTCCATCTGCTTTTTACTTAGATTATACCCCCTCCATACATTAATTGTTTTATTCTGCGCAGTGTTTAAGACCCCAGCGCAATCCCCCCAACCCACCCCCTCCACCTCGGCCTCTTTCTTTTGCTCCCTTCTTCCATAAACTCCGGAGCTGACTTTGTTCTCCAAATGTGATTAGCTTCTCTGGGACGCAGGGAGTAATTGCATTACTGCATTGTGAGCATTTGGAGCTATGGAAATCGCTGGGCGCCCGTATCAAACCTGTTTAAATACCGAGCGCACTATGGTGTAAAGATGGTGCACAAAAAGAGAGGAGTGAATGCAAACATTTTGCAGACATGGCTCAGACCGATGAATAGACACTGGGTAGAAGGGAATAAAGGTTTTCCGCCAATTTACGGCTCCGGGGTTGAAAAGAGAGAGAGCTTCTGGTTGGTGTCCACGCACGTTTTGGAATATTTAATAAACTATTGTTTTCAGGCAAATGCGCTGAAAGCTTTAGAGGGTGTGCAGATGCGTTGCGTTAAAAGATCGGCCCACACTGAATGACCCGGTTCCAATGGATAACATCATCAAGTCCTGAGACTGTGTTTATATTACATTTCTCATGCAGACAGTGGGTAGCATCTGGTGGTAAATTATTCATTTGTTTTGCAGATTATGTATCTATCTATTTCTTAAGGTTAATTGTGGTCTTCGGGAATGATTTTGAAAGTGCTGACTGAGAAACGACTTCAGTGAAGTGATTGGTGAGAGTGAGCGGGACAGTTAGCCTATGAGTGTTTGAGCGAGAAGTTGTGTTCTGCTCCAGATGGTCACCTACAGCGGGGTCTCATCTCCAACTTCTGCTGGAATATTTGATTTGAATATGTATGAGGATTGCAGCCACCAGTACATAAACTAACTGAATTCCCTATTAGTTTAAGGCACATTCTCCTCTGTTTCTGTCTATCTCTAACGCACACACCAGCGCGCCGCATCCGCACGCACGCGCGTCAAATGTGTGAATGGATCTGGAAAAGCTGCTTGGTACTCCACAATCCCCCATGACAACTCATTTCCTCACAGTTGTGTGGGGTTCGGGGCTCCGCTGGAGTCTTGTTTGGTCGGCTGTAATCGTCGGGTCCCGGTGCCAAACAAACCGCGCCAGATGGTCTCCAGAATGCACGGTCCCAGTTGTGCACATTCGTTAAACCTCAGATGTCTCTCCCCTCTCTTTCTCCTTTCCCTGTTTCTTCATTTCTCTGTTTGTGTTTCTGTCTCGTTCGTGTGCATTTACACAAATGAGACTTCAGGGTTTTTTGTTTTGTTTTGTTTTGTTTTCGGTTTTTTTTTTTTTTTTCTCAGGGAAACTTTTAAAAAAACGCACGGCCGAGGTGGTGAGTTTTTTGGATGCTGCGCTCGTTATCAAAACCTCGTTCCTGCGGGGAGTTTGAAGTGATGTTGAACAGATTTGTGCACGGGGACAGAGCTGTTCCTCGGCGTGACCAACTCTTTAAAGGCATTCATTAGAGTCCGGCTCCCTTTCAACGCGATTCGCCACACGGCTTACCCGGCTTATACTCTCACCCATAGACAGCCACAGATGAGGCGCATGTGAAATATATATATATATATATATATATATATATATATATATACACACACACACACATATATATATATATATATCTCAAAACATCTACTACAAAGTGCCTGTGCGTGGAGAAAGGGGATATAGTCAGCTGCCACTTGAAAGAGCAGAAAGAGACCAGATACAGTAGAGGCTCATGGCATGCATGCGCACTAATGCCAAGGCATCCAGTGCGTCAGTCATATAGTAGAGTGAGTGGTGACAGCTGCTTGTGGCTGGGCAGGGGTATATGTTATATATCAAAAGTGTGCCGATCAAGGCTTTCATTGTCTGCGGTGGTGATTGTAGGAACTATATCTTTGTGTTGTCTAACGAGAATTTAGACTCCTTTTTTTCGTCTCCATGCTGTCTGGAAAGAACAGACCCGAAGCGAGAAAGTCGTAAACCTTCCTGTGGTTTTATAGCAATGAAAAACGCCAGGGTGAGCCCTTTGAATGAATGTTTTCTCCTGTAGTTTATTTTCTTGCCCTGTCCATTGTAGAGGCATGGTCGTTACTCTGAAAAGTGGGGAAAGTGGACCCCCACAGGGCGGGGTTTTTACCCCCCCCCCCCCCCCCCCCCTCTTTTGCATCCCCTCATGCGCCTCCTTCTCTCCTCTCCTCTGGAGTTTGAGTGGCCACCAGCAAGGTTTTGATTTAAGAACCGTTTGTCTTTCCCGGGATGTGAAAAAAAGGGGTGGCCGTGGCTGATGTACAACTAGTTGGTTTGAGGCGGGTTATTTTTGGGCAAGTCTGTGTGCAGAGGCACCTCAAACGGAGAGAGGGAGCGTAAGAGAGCGCACGGCGCACAGACCAGACGCAGGGAGGAGAGGGAGAAAGGCGCACAGATTTCAGTGGCACTCAGCTGGTTCTCCCGCACACAAGACGCACGCAACAAATTTGTATGACAAGGGAGGACAGACAGAAACAAATTCGGATGTTTTTGTGGAAATTAGTGCAACTTGAGCGATCTTGTGTTTAACAGTCGATTGTTTAGGGGTTTTTTGATTTTCTTATCGCTTCGCGGAGAAAGCGATGCAGCTGCTGAATGAGGCAGGACATCATTTACTAAGTTAAGACTGGAATTTCCCCGCTCTGCAATTTGGAGCTATTTTTTGGGGCTCTGTTTTTTGGCTTCTATAAAAATGCAAGCAGGAAAAATGAAGGGACTCTTTCTGACAAGAATGTGGAAAGTTCTGGCTGTCTTGGCGCTGGCAGCACACCACGTCGCTGGTAAGACGCTGAAATATCAGATTTATGAGGAGCAGAAGGTCGGCACGGTTATCGCCCGTTTGAAAGACGATGTCGCAGATGTTCTGGCTAAACTTCCGAGCTCGGTGTCGCTCCGCTTCAGAGCCATGCAAAGAGGGAGCTCGTCTTTCCTCACGGTGCGCGAGCAGGACGGAGAAATCAGCATCAGGACCAAAATTGACCGTGAGAAACTCTGCGAAAAGAATCTCAACTGTTCCATTCAATTCGACGTGCTGACGCTCCCCACCGAGCACCTGCAGCTCTTTCACGTCGAGGTGGAAGTGTTGGACATCAACGACAACGCACCCCAGTTCGCCCGCGCCGTCATCCCCATTGAGATCTCCGAGAGCGCGGCCGTGGGAGCGCGCATTCCCCTGGACAGCGCCACAGACCCCGACGTTGGGGAGAACTCACTGTACACGTACGCCTTAGAGCCCAACAACTTCTTCAAGATTGACATCCAGTCCAGGACTGACGGGGCTAAATACGCAGAACTGGTGGTGCTCAGGGAACTGGACCGGGAGGTGCGCTCCAGTTATGAACTTCAGTACACGGCCTCTGACAGGGGCGTTCCCCCGAGGACGGGTTCGACCCTCCTCAAAATCAGTGTTGCTGACTCAAACGACAACAGCCCAATTTTTGACAAGTCCTCATATGTCATAAATCTTCCCGAAAATTCACCTGTTGGCACTCTGCTCATTGACTTGAACGCCTACTGACGCGGATGACGGCACGAACGCCAAAATAGTCTACTCGTTCAGCAGTCACGTGTCTCCCAAAATAATGGAGACGTTCAAAATTAACCCCGACAGCGGTCACCTGACCCTCATCAGGCGCGTGGACTATGAGACCATTAACTCCTACGACATTGATGTGCAAGCGCAGGACATGGGTCCCAACTCAATGCCCGCTCACTGCAAGATCCTTGTCAAAGTGGTCGACGTGAACGACAACAAACCAGACATTAGCATCAACCTCATGTCCTCTCAGGGGAACGGGGACGCAGCTTATATATCTGAGGCTTCTCCGTTGGACACTTTTGTAGCTTTGGTGAGGGTGGAGGACTTGGACTCTGGGCTGAATGGAGAGGTAGAGTGTAAACTTCACGGTCAAGGCTATTTCAAACTGCAAAAGACTTACGAGAACAATTACATGATACTGACCAACGTGTCTCTGGACAGAGAGAAGAGGTCAGAGTTCAGTCTGACGGTTGTGGCAGAAGACCGGGGGACTCCCAGCCTCTCCACCGTCAAACATTTCACTGTGCATGTAACTGATGAGAATGACAACCCGCCACGTTTTGAGAAAGGGCGATATGAGATCTTTAAGTCAGAGAATAATGCCCCTGGAGCATATCTGACCTCCATCATGGCCACTGACCCAGACCTGGATGCCAATGGACAGGTGAGCTACTCCATCTTGGAGAACTCTGTTCACGGGAGCTCCATTTCCACCTACGTCACTATTGACCCCTCTAATGGCGCCATCTATGCATTGCGTACGTTCGACCGTGAGGATGTTAGTCGTATCTCCTTTGTTGTGCAAGCCAAAGATTCAGGGAAACCACCTCTGCTGAGTAATGCTACAGTCATTCTGAATATCCTGGATGAGAATGACAACCCTCCAGTCATCGTGGTGCCCCAGCTGTGGAACTTCACCGCTGATGTGCCTGCATCAAAGTTCACTGAGGCTGGGAACTTAGTAACAGTGGTCAGGGCAACTGATCGTGACACAGGGGTCAACGCTGAGCTCATCTGCTCCATTGTCAGCGGCAACGAGGAGGGTTTCTTCCTTATTGACCCAAGAACATGTGAAATCCATGCCAACGCCAGCCTGGAGAACTTCCCCCATGAGCACGCTGAGCTGACAGTTGTGGTCCAAGATCAAGGAAGTGAAAGCCTCAGTGCTAAGGCGGTTCTGAAAATCACCCTTTATGAGAACATGGAGAACCACGTCCAGGTGATGGACCAGGGGGAGTCTTCACTTGACGTATCCCTGATCATTATAATCTCCCTGGGGGCCATTTGTGCTTTCCTCCTGGTCATCATGGTGGTGTTTGCTGCTCGTTGCAACCGAGAGAAGAAGGACACCAGGAACTCTTACAACTGCAGGGTGGCCGAGTCGACCCACCAGCACCACCCTAAGAAGCCCTCACGCCAGATCCACAAAGGTGATATCACCTTGGTCCCCACGGTGAATGGTACCCTGCCAATCAGAGCTCACCACCGCTCACCTTCAGCCACGCCCCCCATGGACCGAGCCCAGATGGGGAGCAGGCAGAACCATCACAGCCGCCAATCCTTGAACAGCCTAGTGACCATCTCCTCCAATCACATTCCAGAGAGCTTTGCCCTGGAACTGGCGCACGCAACACCACCAGTGGAGGTGAGCACATACACACTATCTGACACACACACACACACACACACGTACTCAGAAGCAAATTACACTCAGAAATTTCAAATGTGGTCCCTCAGCCCCTTTCCAAATTTTCTCTCTCGCTCTTCTCCCTCTCAGTTTCTCTCTCTCACTCAAACCAAATACACACACACACACACACACACACACACACACACACACCAGCCCTCTCATCCCCACACAGCTGTCTCCGTTTGAGCAAATTAACTCATCTCCATGTGTGACAGTGACTTAATCAACACTGCCCTGTAGTTCAAACTGACTCTCATTAAAACTGTTGATGATTATAGATGTGTCTTTGTCTTTACCTTGTTTACACCCTGTCACCATTACCTCCATCATAACCACAACTCACCCCCTCAGTCATATGTCTCCATATTCATCTAGACTCACCCCCCCAACCCCCACTTTTTTTGTCGTTATAACGTCATCCATTTTGTCTCATCCATTTTCAGCAGCCTCTCCATCATCCATTTTGTGTTTACTCATCCATTATTTTGTCTTCTGTGTTGTCTCTCCTCCCCTCCTCAATTTCCCATCTGTTATTCACCCCCACCCACCCCCTGTGTTTTTTTTTGTTTGTTTTATTTTCTTTGTTTTGTTTTTTTCTTTTTTTATTTTATTTTGGATGTAGCAAGTCTCACAGCTTCTGTCCATGCTCCATCAGGGCCAGTACCAGCCCAGACCCAGTTTCCGTGGCAACAAATACTCCCGCAGCTACAGGTAATTTACCCCTATCCCTCAGCCCCTCCCTCTCCCCCCTCCCCACCTCCCCCTAAAAGATTATCTTTTGTTTACTTTTCAAACCACTTGTGTTTCATTGTGTATTACATGTTCCAACAACCTGTTGTGAAGTTCTGCCTGTCAGTTGGTCAGTTATATGTAGATCATGGTTTGCTGCTGTGTAAATGTATTTTTTTTGCCATATTCCAGTTGTTATCATACCAATGCCATTCAGTTTCAAAAGTATGCAACTCATTTGTCTGAGTGTCGCAACTATTGTCTTGATATTTCTCCTCTTAAAAAATACTGTGGGCTCAGGTTGTAAAGTGTGCATCCATCACTACTTTCATCATAATATTCCCCTTATGATCTCCGGATGATAGATTTACTGATGCCCCTAGTGGCTGTTGTGATAGATTTATTGATGGGATATACCTGCATGTAAAATTTATGGGCAGAACCTTGTCTAGAGATTTGACAGATTCCAGACGCAGCCTTTAGTTTTACATGATGGATTTATTTATCATTAATTTTCTCTATAAGATTCAATCAGCCTGCAAAACAGAATGTGTACATCCTTGTACTTGCAAAATGTGAATTTGCATAATTTTTTCCCCCAGATGTGTTTGTAATCTTTTTTTTTAATGGTTCCCTGCAGGTATGCATTGCAAGACATGGACAAGTTCAGCCTGAAGGACAGTGGCCGTGGGGACAGCGAGGCGGGGGACAGTGACTGTGACATGGGGAGGGAATCCCCCGTGGACAGGCTGCTGCTGGGGGAGGGCTTTTCTGACCTGATACACCTCGAAATGCACCATCGACTCCACCCAGGTGAGCCTTTAGGAAACCCCACCTGTTCTTAACAGTCTCCCTCTCCCCTTAGCAGCTGCACACAACAACAACTTTTTGTTTTGTTTTGTTTTTTTGTTTTTATTTTTGGCACCTTTCTCACCATATCTCGCCAAATTGGCCCCACTCAGCAGAGTCACCCAGTCTCATACCTAGCATCTTCTACAGCAGTATCTCACACTCAACTATCACCTCACCTTCAGAGCACAGCCACACCTCTGCACAGTCATACACTGGAAAAGTTGTCATCATACTTTTGAGTGAATTTTGCTGCACTGAGTCAATTGAAATGACTGGGAAACATAAGATTCTCACTCCCGATTTGTTTCTGAATCAGAGGCTTGAGATGTTTTTTTTCCCCAGATTCTCAGATCAAATTTGAAGTGAATTAGAATAGTCTCACGCTGTCTTCCAGACCACACCCAGTCCCTCTAATGTACCTCCTGCCTGACAAATTTCAGCACCATGGACAGCGTCAGGCCTGAGCTCATTATTTGTCTATACACCTGCCTATACAGCCACTCCATTCACCCTGTTGTCAACACAATCCCCATTGTACTCAGCCCCATTCTTCCACACAGCCCTCATTTCCACGCTCGTTATCACACTGAGAGAGGTTACAGTGTGTCTGGCTGTTTGTGTTGCCTGTGTGTGTGTGTGTATGTGTGCGTGTGTGCGTGCATTATCTGCCCCTTAGATAGAGTCGTGTCTGTAAAATCCTCCCTGGAGCGGAGATGAGTTGCCTGTCACTCATCGGTATGCGTCTCAGGGTGCTGTTTTTTTTCCTCCCTCCTTTTTCTTTTCTTTCTCTTTTTTTCTCCCCCCGGTGAGTGACAGTGGTGCGCTTTCATGTCTGAACTGAGGAGAATTCATAGTAATTGCTTTTAGAATGATGTTATTCTCTCTCTCTCCCTCTCTCTCACTGACTGTCCCTCCCTCTCTCTATCATGCCCAAAAGCTCCTCAGCAGCTCTCTCTCTCTCCCTCTCTCTTCTGTACTTGTTAATGTATTCTCTATCTTTATTGAGATGGATAAAGGGAGGGGTGGTGGACATGGACAGTCTCTCTGTATCTCTGTTTTTTCTCCCTTTGAGAAAGACTTGGAGGTGTTGCCCCCCCCCCCCCCCCCCCACTTCCCCTTCCCATCCTCTATCTTTTATGCTAATATGAAAAAAAGGGAGGAGAGGAAGGAGATAATGGGCCGAGAGGGAGGATTATCCCTGTTTCTCTCCAATAGATTTAATTTGTTTAGATTTTTCTATTTAGATGGGCAAATGTGGCTATTCATGCTAGATATGATAAAAGAACTAAACAAGCAAATCCCCGCCTCAGCTGCATAGTAGGGAGATGTGTACACGCTCAGCAGAGCAGCCAAATATTACATTAACATCTGCCTGTGATGCCATTTGGGTGGGATCTGGCAGTTGTTTTTTATTTATTTATCTAGTTCCTGTGATTGTTTTCATATCTGGCACTACCTGGATATTTATGCTGCAAGCTGTAAATACCAACAATCTAGTCCCTCTGAGCAGGAATATGAAGAGATCAGGAGGAAAAAAAGAAAGAGGGAAACTAACCACTGCCAGCCTGAGCTGTGATTTTGATATTAATGAAAGACTGAAGCGTTGCAATATGAAATATTAAATAGGTATTGTACACAAAGCATTATAAAAGCATAAGGCATTGTTTGTCAGACTCAACACAGCATCCCTTCCTTTGTTTCAAAGGATGCAAAAGAAAAAAAAATCTGATCCATCACCTCCTGCTGAACTGAACGTATTCCTCAAGTATAACACTATTTTACTGCAGTCTCAGGGTTTATGGCTTGTATTATTCAATTGTATTGACATTTTTTGTGCCACAGCAACAAACATTCTTAACAAACCCCACTTCTGTCTAAAAAGTTTTGAACACTTGATTTATATGAGTTGTTTTGTTTTCCAATCACTCTTGTCATAAAAAAGTTCTCTATAGCTAGACCTGCTTCTGATTATCCCTGTGTCCTTTTTTCTTGTTTTTTGCTTTAGCTATGAGACTTTGCACAGATGAATGTCGTGTCCTGGGACACTCTGACCAGTGCTGGATGCCCCCACTCTCCTCCCCCGCTTCCTCCTCTGACTACCGCAACAATATGTACATCCCTGGGGAGGAGTCCTCCCAGCAGCCGCAGATCGACGATGACCAGTCCTCTGTGGACTCAGAGCGCCGCAAGAGCTTCTCCACCTTTGGCAAGGAGTCTGGGAACGAGGAGGTCGGAGCTGGAGGAGTCGTCGCTGGGGGAGGAAGTGATGCATGCGTGGCTGGAGGGGCTGGCTCCCTCCTCACAGGAGATGAACTCCGTGTTCCAGCGCCTGCTCCCTCCTAATATGGACTCGTACACAGAGTGCACTGAAACAAGCCCCCCTCGTCCTCGACGACAACTGACAGAGGAAGCGGACGTGGCGGCAACATTGCTGGTAACCATAGTAACAACACTGTTCCTCAGGACAACCGAAGAGGGTTGTTGCCAGGTGGGAAAGGTCCCGCTTATCCCCCAGGTGTGGCTGCATGGGCGGCCAATACCCACTATCTAAACCCTGGGAGTGGATCTGTGGGCACCAACCATGTTTCCTCCTCCTCCTCCTCCTCTTCTTCTTCTTCTCCATCTTCGACCTCCACTTCCACCTCCACTAATGGACAGCCTCCACACCTCAAATGGCTGCCAGCCATGGAGGAAATCCCAGAGAATTATGAGGAAGATGACTTTGATGGTGTCTTCCATCAGGGTCACCAAGGTGGCAAGCGCAGCGAGAGCCGTCATGAGGCCAGCATGGACGCTAGCGAGCTGGTGCACGAGATCAACAAACTGCTGCAGGACGTCAGACAGAACTAGAGAGGGGAAAAATAGAAGGCATAGCATGGTTTCACTGTGTGACGGGAAGAACATTTCAACACATTTTGGCAAATGCTTGTTCTTTGTGCCAACGTATATAAACTACACTACTTGTTCACTGTAATGCTTGTCTTGTTTATTTTACCAAATATCCTCTTTGCCACTCAGTGCTGAGAGACTCACAGAGAAAAAGTAAAACATGGCACTGAAGTTGTGATCGAGGTGACTTAAAGGCATCAAAGAGAACGCTCCAAGAACAGATTGCTCAGTTGTCATTACAGTCTCTCCAAAAAGTTGCTTAAATGAGTGATTTCAAACGGAAATCTGCCAACAAAAACTGTACCCTTTCTTCATTTGTAATGTTTACAGCAGCGTGAACAGGCTCCACAGGGAGAAACCAACAGTTGTGTGATCTAATTTCTGCTTTTACAGTGTACAATATTGTACAGTCTCTGTGGAAAAAGGCAAACTCACTTGAATATTGTGCTACGTCTCCTGTTTTGTTATTATGGAATGTAACTGTACAATTTGACCTTTGTATTTTAAAAATACACTCTTTTTTACTTCTATATATTTATATGTGTCCATGTATGTTTGTACAGAAAAAGAAAAGAAATGTCTATTTTTTATATTTGTCACTGCATGTCTTAATATCATTTAATGTGTCTTTTTTCCTCTGCCCTGTTTATTTTATAAAACAACTGTATTTAATTTTGTTATTGAATGTGTGTGCGTGTTAAAAATAATCACATTCCAATGCAGTTCCATGTTGGAATTTGGTTTTGTATGGTAACGTTGTGACCAGTGGATGATCAATAAAGTGGAGGGATTCATAACAGGGTTATGTCTGAAAAGTATCATTAGTGCTTGACACTCCTTTCACTAATTTCATGACCTTTTTTATTCAAATTGTCTGGTGAGGAATATCATATGAGAAATGAAATGACACCAATCGCTTCAATTTGCCCCCCTGTCTCTTAGCACCCCCTAATGTCCAGCATCAGAACTGCAGCACCCTGTGCACACAGTCAAAATCTGCTGTGTGCTCTCTAGGCAAACACTCCCTAAGCCTCATTATACCACAATTCACATGCATGATTCTTCTAATAAACATGCCATTAGCTATGAATTTATCCCCAAATGATCTCTTTAGATTAAAATGCATTTAGGCGTTAATTTAGTTTCAGAGTAGGGATTCTCCATCAAACCGTCCCCCTCATCCATGAAAGCATCTCGTTTATAGTAAATATGCTTAGCAAATGAACAGCATCTGATAATAGCTGTACATGATGAGAAATCAAAAGCATGATACTGCACAACCCAGCCATATGGACTCGTAATACAATTAAATAGAAAGTGGGGAGTGCTCCTTTCCCTCCCCTTACTTGTTCAGCTGGTGATCATGGGGGTTAATCTTTGCCTGATACACTCCTGAGCAAGAACACACACATGCTACGCACGCGGTCACGAGAAGATAGAATATTGAGTTGCATTTAAAAGAGGGAAGATTCAACAGCTAAGGCTAAACGAAGCAATTAACCTTATGAGTCAGAGCTTTCCTTCAAAACAAGGCCACACACACATACAGTAAACTGGCAGATACATACGCGTGAAAACGCAAATACACGCTTACTCTCACACGTACATGCAAACACTTGATAATGAGCTCATTTGTCTTCATCATTAAGGAGGCCAAGCCTCAATAAACAACAAGCATGATCCGTGTGTGAGTGAAGGAAACTAAAGCATGCTAAATGCTAAATTAGCACAGCCTCCTGTAAACCAGACTAGTTCAGTATAACTGTGGCTGACCAGCAGTGAGCTAATACACTGCTCATGTATAGCTGTGATCTATTTTCATGACTTGATCGTGTAAAGGACTAGTTCAACATTTACCACCAGCATAGGTGTATGGTAAACGTGAAACTATAGCCTTAACTTTGCATAAATACTGGACAAAAGGGGCTCTGGCTCTGTTCAAAGACAACAAAATCTGCCTACCAGCAGCTCCAAAACGCACTAATTAACACATTATATCTCATATGTTAGGCTACCTGTTTCCAGTCTTTATGCTAAGCTAAGCTAGATGATTGTGGGCTGTAGCTGAATCTTCTCAACTAACTCATTTTAAATGAAGCTTCCACAACAGGAGGAAACTAAAAATGTAAGATAGGCCTATGTATTTCATAAAGCAGCATCTACCCAGCCAACATTTGTATGTGAGACCCATGTGGGCAGTAAGTGGGCTAAAAAATGGGTCCTATATGGGATTGTCTGCGGGTTCCATAGTGACCCCAATGTCAATAGCCCACATGGATTTCATGACAGGTTACACTCGGTTCAATAAGGGCCCCAAGTGGGCAAATGCAAGACCCCTCTTGGTCCCAGCTTGAATGTATTTCACCAAATGTGTGCATCATTTCAAGACTGGCAATTCATGATGGATGGTCTTTAGGAACAAGAAATTTCTTTAGCATAGGGTAATGGTGTGTGTAATAGGAGAAGAAGGGGAAAAAAAACACCGGGTGAAAGAGCCGGTAAGTGCTCATTTATTACCACTCACATAATTAATTTTACACAAATACAACGCTGGCACTGATATGATGTTGAAATATGAACCCCAGCTTCTTATTGTCTTAGTAAATCCACCATTAAATTGTTTGTCAGTCTCACTTGACTTTAACTCATTTTCATTCTGAAACCTGCTCTCTTCCATCTCCTCTCTCCCCACCTCCATATCTCGCTCTCATCTCCTGGCTATTTCTGTCTGTCCATCTGTCTGTTTGAGACACACATGCACATACACACACACACCCATAAATATTCTCCTTCACACACAAACAGGCACACGCACACGTCCAAATCCCAGCAGCATTCTCAGCTCATATCACAGCCCCATGTCCCCACAGACGTTAGAATTTGTAATGCTCTTCTCTACTTCATTACATCTCGTCACTGTCTGATTCCTCCCTAATCATTATTTTGCTGATTGTCTTCTTATCATCAGCGTGATCACACGAGTATTAAGTGACACCTCTTCATTGTCTTACTTATTTATTTTACTTAAGATAAACCATAAACATCTCAACAAACTCCAAACTCTCCTCATCACCTTTACTTCCAAAATGTCATAATGACAGGGGATGAGGGAGGTGAGAGCCTGTGTTATGCACGGTTATTGGGTCTGCTGACATGAAGTCGGCTCTCATCTGAAGTCAAACACACCACAGTGACCCTCAGTGCATACACACACCACTACTGTCAGGGAAACAGGATATTGGCAAGCCTGTAATATAAACAGAACTCAGGTGTTGTGTATATCACAAGAAGTTATTGATATGACTGCCAGGATGGAATGCCTTGTGTGTCTCATACTTTATTGTTGACGGAATTTCATATAGATATATGTTAGTCAGGTCATACAGTTATCTATCACAACCACCGACTTAATTGCAGGGGTTTTCTTGGCTGCCACCCAGCTTGAAGGGAAGTGCAGCCTGAGAGACTCAACTCTGGGAAAAAAGAAAAAAGCCTTTTCTGTTCTGTTTTTTTTTTTTTTTTGGTCAGACTTCAGCTAGACCTCAACAGCATTTTTTTTTAGCTGTGATGTAGAGAAAGACAAAAGATAAAGATGAATGTCTCTGTATAAACATGTGAGTTGAAAATGATGGAGATGATGATAATTTAAGGCAAAAGCAAAAATGACACTTAACACACTGTAGCTTTCTATCTATTGAGCAGTACGCTCAAGTGCAGGAAAGGCATCTCCGTATTTTAGATTTGAATGACAAATGCATTGATGCTTGAAGCATCGCTAGTTTTCTTTGTTTTCCTGTCAAGATTATGCCCATCTTACATTTTGTAATTTTGTTCTTTTAAAGTGGTTTTATAATGCTTTTCCTTATTTTCTGTCATATATAGAACCTCATAGTTTCAGATGTTTTGTGGCCAAAGTTTCAAATAAGGAGGTAAACATCTGTCGAAGTAACACCTGTGGATAAAATGCACTGGCCTCAAACCACCTTCAGGCTGAGCTGATATTCCATATTTCATGTGCTCATGAGCACTGGGTCACTATAGGTGGAAGCTTCCAGAGGCTGACCAGTCAGAACAGAGTGTGCTGTATAAAGATCCAGTTTAGGATAATTGATAATTTTTTAAAATCTGTGGCTCATGCAAAGCCATCGTAGTCGCGAGCATAACAGGTCTCCTTTACGGCCATTGCCAGAACTTTGTAGAAGGTCATGAGATCTTATGACACAGACCCCCTCAGCAAATTCTAATCACAAAGAGGACATTTTTAATTATTTGATTTCATTTTTTTGTTGTTGTTTGTTGTTTTTTTTTTTTGTTGTTGTTGTTTTGTTTTGGTTTTTTTTGTTAAGTCAGTGGCTCCCAGCTGCTTCATTTGTGACCCCCTTAAACTGAAGCAATGCATGCTTGCAACCTCTCTTCCCAGGTTATGGCCTACTGTGGGTGGGTCATGAGGAGCTCAACCAAAGAACATTTTGTTCCTTCTCAGAAATTTGAAGGATATATCATGGCCTAAAGAGGTGAAAGTACAGAATATTTCACAGAAAAGAATAGCGGTATGTATAACTTAACTGTGACGTGTTTGTAAAAAATAATAATAAAATAGTTTTTCTTTCTTTTTCTTGTAACAGCCAATGGCCTTAGAGCAGTATCTGTTTTAGCTTTCCTCGGCTCAGCCTGTGCTTTCCTCTTTCAGATCTCCCTGATTGCCTGACCCCTCCCACCTCATTGAGGGATTGGTTTCACCTGTTTGGGGCTTTAAAAAGCTGGGTGAATCCAAGATGGCACTCTCTCTTTCTCTCTTTCCCTTCTGAGAGGCTGGTGCCTCTCAGCCACCCCTCTTGGTTTTGTTCGATTTTGATGATATTGAGTTAGCCTTGTTTCCTGTTATACATACTTTTAAGTTAGCACTTAGAGTCTCACAGCACCCAACACCGTCACTTCACCACTGATTGCTGCCTTAAGACACTAAGCTGCTTATACTGAGTTAACCTTAAACTACTTTATTTACTACTTGGTTTATTTAAGCTGTTACTGTGGCGACCTTCCTTCTTTGTTATGCTTTTAAAGGCATTGGGCATAACAAGTGGAGTCTCATCCGATTTTGGACCTGAAATGTCAAAATTTCAGTTGGGAAGAACAGTTTCTTTTATGGTTAAGTTAAGCAGGTTGAGTTTGAACTATGTTATTCTGTCTAAAAAGAACAGTGAGTTTGGGTTATGCACTATATGACTGTGTGGATGATTGTAACTGGGTAGCTGTGCTGTGTGGCTAGAGCATTCATTGTGTCCCCTGTAAATTTATACTGGTAACCCTCATGATAACATGGGGCTTAAATGCCATGTGAAATGCTTTAGAAACAGACTTTAATGTAAGGTAATGAGTGACTATATTAGTCACATCTGTGTTTGTCAAAACACCTGCTGTGGGAAAAAAAGTGTATTTAACTTACTTTAGCTGTCACTCTACCCACCACCCCACCCCTGTTATGTGAAAAATATGTATTCTCATTCAGTTTCACTCTGCACACTCACAGGCACGTAGAGTGTTTGCACAATTTACATCAAATTACTGGTAGATCGTAGTATTTCCTACAAAAGAAAAATGTATAAAAACTACATATAGATGTATTGTTGTTGACAAGAACATATTTTTAGTGATATAAAGTATCACATTCAACCATTTTTTACAATATACATATGATTGTACATACACAATTTATTACTGAATGAATTATGTGATGCACCACTGTGAGTGTTGTTACTTATGCTAAGAAGCCATTTGAAAAGGATTTGTCCAGCAGATGGCACTGTGGGACCTATATTCCAACCATAAGGGATACGCTCTCACAACAACACCCAGACCATAAGATACTGCCACACCATCAACAAGCCCTGCTGAAGAGATGTAGAGAGAGAGAGAGAAAAAGTGCTAAGTCTGAGTCATTTTGCCTTTCTAATCTGCATCTTGGTTTATGCATCTACAGGTTTTTGTCCCCTTTGATATTATGCCGCAAAGACTTGTGAGATGCTAATTTTATTGTGGGGGGGGGGGGTGAAGTGAGTGTGGACTTACACTAATCATTGTGGCAATACTGTGTGTGAATGAGTGTTTGTTTATTTGCCTGTGTGAAGCTTGTGGGCGTGTGTTAGTGTAAGTCTTTGCATGTTTGTGTATGCATGTGTCTATAGTGTGTGGGGGTGGTTGGGTGTGTTTGCTGTACTCTCACTGTTTAATAGATATCCCCATCCAGCCTGCCATTTAGAATTGGAGAGGAGCCAGTTGTGGAACGCTCTCTCTCTCTCTCTCTCTCTCTCTCTCTCTCTCTCTTTCTTTGGACAATTGGATTAGTGCAGAGTGACAGAGACTAAAAACAGAATCTCACTGCTGCAGCCAGTAGCTTGGCCTTATGCCACATCATATAGACACACACAGACATATACATGAGTGCCACATGCACGCACACACACACACACACACACACACACACACACCAGCCACTGCTGTCATTCTACCCTGAGGCTAAGCTAGCTAGTTTGATATCCAGATGGCTTAATTACTGCGAGTGTATGGACAGTCACACCAGTGTATGAGTGTGTGTGTTTGTGTGTGTGTGTGTGCGGTGTGGAATTGGAGGAGACTGTTTTGTTGTGGGTTGTGACTTTATGCAGGGCCTCATGCAAATTATGCAAAGGTAAGAATGTATTAAAGTAACAGAATAATGTATGAGTATGGAGTTTGATGCAGGTTCAGGTTGTACCTTTGGGTTGTCTTTCAACTGAGAGAAAGTGAATAAAAGAGAGAAAGATGAAAAGAGTGAGGAGTCATGTTTGTTAGGGAGAAACTAAAACAGTAAATCTGAATCTAATTGGGCCCTATGGAGAAATGAAGTCCTGACATCTTTCTGGGCAGAGCGGCTGTTAGCTTAGCTGCTGTTAGCTCACAGCAATTCAATGCAGTCTTTCAAGTTGAAGTTCTGCCGAAACAGTTTTCTTACCTATATTCTATAAGACTGTTAATTGTAAAAACTGACAGCAGCAGGAAGGAAGAACCTTCAGCATTTCTCCTTCACACATCATGGGTGAAGCAGCCTGTCACTGAAGGAGCTACCCAGTGCTGTCAGAGTGTCCTGCATGGGATGGGGAATGTTTTCCATCAGGGAGGGTAGCTTAGCCATCATTCTCCTTTCTCCCACCACCTAAACCGAGTTAGGGGCATCCCAGATCAAAACTGTTCCTCTTTACCAGTGTGTCAAGTTTTTTTTTTTTTTTTTCCCTCTCTGCAGTTGAGATGCTGCTGCCCCTGATGACCACTCCATAGAAGATGGCTGATGCCACCAGAGAGTTTTAAAAAATGTCCTCAGGCGTGCCCCTTGAGAAGACCTGAGTCTCTTCACAGGTAGAGTCTGCTTTATCCTTGTTTAGGCCAGTTTATTATTCAGGTGAACACCCAGATTTCACTGGTTCAGTGTTCATTCCCTGGATGTTGACTGATATAGATGAGTGTTTGCACCTTCAGAAGTCCACCACCAGTTTTTTGGTTTTCCCTGCATTGAACTGGAGAAGGTTCCAATGGCACCAATCCCCAAAGCCCTGGGTCTGTCCCCTGTACTCCCTGTCATCCCTGTCTGTGACGAGGTCAACAACTGTGGAGTCGTCAGAGAACTTTTGCAGGTGGCAGTTGGCTGAGGTGTGTGTGAAGTCTGCAGTGTGGAGGGTAAAGCTCAACTGTGAGCAAGAGCTGCTGAAAACTGGCATTAACAGCAGCAGAGACGCCAAGAGGTGATTGGGGTGGATAGTGGGAGTACAAAGTGCCCAACTGTCACACAAGAGACAGGGATTCACACCCATAGAGTCCCATCTGTGGTTAGGATTAAGCAACAAAAGCCGGTTTGCTTAGGAATAGAAAAAGAACAGTGAACTTTTTCCATGTCAAACCAGACCACAATGTTTCACTTTTCACTCTTTAATAATGTAAAGTTTAAAGTGGATATTCTATTGACTCAGTATCAATGTATTTGTGACTTGCCAGATACATAAATTGACAACATTTTCTCATCATGTCAACCAATTTAATCCCACCAGTCACAAGAATGACCATAATTTTTATTTTTTATTTTATTTATTTTTTTCAGTTATAAAGTTCTAAAATGTTACTGAGACAATGCATTCAGCAAATACTGAAATATTGAAGGGTCTCAATGAAATATGTGCAGTGTCACATGTTTAGTGTCATATGATTTAGTGTCACTGGTAACATGACCAGAGCTGTTTACTTCCTGAAGAAGAGGATGGATACATCAAAACATGTTGGTGAGTATTTAACATAAAGATAGAACAATGATTTTTATTACACATCATCTTATATATGTATTTACAGTTACTAAACTTTGTTCAGTATAGTTATAGAAAGAGTAAATATGTTGACGGAAACAATTGTGACTGGTGGGATAACACAGTGCGTCTAGGTATACACGCACTTACACACATACATGGTTTTTTTCTACTTACTCTGTTCTTTCTGTTCTGCTTCACTTTGATTTACGTTCTGGACATGTTAGATCCAGGTGATCACTCAGACAAGGCATGCACACTGAAGTAAGTATTCAGACACTCAGTGCTTAGTTGAAGCACCTTTGTCAGTGTTTACAGCCTCAGTGTCAATTCAGTCGCAAAAACATAAATCCTAGGGGACAGGATTTGAACAATGATTACCCTTGCTCACTAAGAACAAGGTTTTCTCTCCTCAGAACCAGAATCTTGTCCTCTGTTTTCACATTATATACACATGTGCCAACAATATGTATTAATTAAATATGGTTTTATGGCCACAGACTTAAGTGAAGATTACCAAACAGGTGTGGTGTTCACCAGCTGGCATAAAATGAGTAATTTTAGAATTGCAATTACATTTCATCTCAAAATCTTTTTTTGAATTTTGCTTCTGCAGCTTAATTGGTGTTTAGTAGTCCTGCTGACACAATAATTGAAACTGGATCGTTGTAAAAGAGGAACAAAAATACAAGGCAACAGAGAGGATGAAGGGAGAGATGGAAAAAAAAGACAATGATACTGAGAGAAGGATACAGACAGAGAGAAAGGTAGTGCAACTGCAGTGTTATTTCCCTGATGACCTGTCTCCCCCATGTGACCTACTTCCACTATGGGTTGCGTCAGATCCCATCCACTCAGTAATTCATCTCTCTTTTGTATGTGTGTGTGTGGGTGTGTGTGTAGGTGTGTGTGTGTGTGTGTGTGTGTCTTTGTGTATGTGTGAAAGCAGGAAGAAGCATGCATCCATGCTTACATCTTGTATTTTAGAATTACTCGTCAGCCTCTGTAGCAATATAGAGATCTGTTGTTGGCTTGCTATGTGTGTGTATGTGTGTGTGATAGAGAGAGAGAGAGAGAGAGAGGGAGAGAGAGAGTATCTGTGTGTATTCATATATTCAGAGGAGTAAAGTGATACCAGAGGCCATTTATCCAGAGATCACAGCAACCCTGGGTCTGCTTATACTGCCTCATTCTTACCAAGAAATCAACCCTGCGTGCGTGTATGTGTTGTTTGTGTGTACGTGTGTGTTCCCAATTGCAAAGAATCAAACAACCTCACTACAATGCTTCTCTCTTGTCTAGTTGAGGATGCTTCATGTTCTACTACAGCTCCAGCATGGTGTCATGTACTCCTCAAGTAAACAAGTGAAGCTATTTTGGACATGTTTTTGAGCTGCACAAAGATAACAGCCAGCACGCCTGTGATGTTTGCCACTTACAGCACGTGTCAAACATGCTAGCTCGTGACTGTTGAATTATTTAAACCTGTAGAAAAATGTCATGTCCTATTTCAAACATGAATAAGGAAACTATGTGTGAAATAATGAAAACTCAACACTGTTCACAGTTGAGTTTTGAAGTATCAGCAGTGAGCTAGGAAGGAATGAATTTGTGGGTTGAAGGGTGTTTTTGGGAGCCAGCAGACAGACAGTGAATGAGAGATAAGACCCTCTAATAGTATATATATATGGTGGGTGTTTTTTGTTGTTTTGTTTTGTGCAAGACATACCATGAACAAAATAAATAGTCAGTGTTATGGCAAGAGTATTTCCACCTTGGAATTGCAGGGTACCAATGACCATCTTAAAAACATGGATTCAGACAGCCTGGGTTTCATACATCACAGCCATAAGTAACCTATCCTGTCAACTTGCAGGGTGGGGTAAAAGAAACCTGAAACTTCCAGTGCAGAGTGGACCTGGTCCATACAGAGAGTTTCTGTCAGCACAACCACTAACGCCGCATGAGCTGCCGTCTGTTGCAAGGTAAGAAGCTAACAAACAGCAGAAACAAATAAAAGATGCTAACTACACTTACTATTCTGATATTTCTGCTAGTTGCTTTAAAGTTAGTTTAAATTAATAACTCTTATTATCATTACGTTGTGTTTTTATAATATAGGTCTCAGTTGTGTCCAAGATTACATTTATTGCATCTGTCTTTCATTGCACCTGCTGCTGCTAAGTACAGTGTCAATAAGAATGCAAAAGAGAGGGATGGAAAACTAACTCTATATAGGCTAAAACGCTTTGTAGCATGTTAGAGTGAAAGTTAGATTGAACACTCACCAGATTGCTCTGTGTCTGCTGGATTTGTAACCAGAACAACTTCATACGGTGATAATAAGTCAGTGTTGTGTTTGCAGCTTGTTCCACTGACCCCAGCTGGCAGCAAGGAAAAAAAAAATCAATTCATACAGCTTTACGGCTTATTACTTTACCCTATTAGTGTACTTTCAGTTAGGAAAAAGAACCTGCTTCAACACCAGTGTTCTTTCAGACATATAGTGATGAAAGGATGATATTTATTTTCATAAGACTGAATTTGAATTTCCAGTGACATCTGGCTAAATTACATTAATAGCCTATTACACCGACACTGAGACGAGAAAATTCTCCTCTCACATAAACTTCTTCTCAGATTAATCATGGAACCTTTCATTTTAAGACAGGGGATTTTTATTTTAAACGTCACATGCTCTATATTTATTTTCTAATATTCCATGCAAAGGTTACCTTGCTTGAAGAGTGAGGCTGATGACTTACTTCCACCTCATTTTGAGGAGTGGAGAAAAAAAAGCTTTTGTCTCTTTCACTGTCTCTCCATCTCTCTCTCTCTCCTTATCCCTTTTTGTCAGCTCCCTGCTGTCAGAGATCTTTCTTAAAAGTACATGTCAGAAATGGAGGGAGAAGATGAAGAGGTGGTAATGGTGGCAGATGTTATGTTTGAAGGGGTGTGTGTGTGTGTGTGTGTGTGCCTGTCAGTGATGCACAGGTGCTCTTGCAGTGTCAGAGAAAACGGCAGGCTCAATCTGGGGTCGGCTGATTGGCCAATTAGGGACTGTTTCCATGTGACATGCGGCAGTCAATTTACTCTCCCTCCATTGTCTGTCCCTCTCTCTCTTTCATTCTCATCCTTAAGTGCCTCCGTCTTTACTACTATCCTATCTGCCTCTTCCAGTATCTCTTCCCCTTTTTCTTCCTCCCATTCAATTTGTTCTCTCTCCCTCACTAACCTATAGTCTACTTCACTTTTCACCCCCTCCCCCAATACCCCTCTACCCCAAACCCGCCTCTCCTCAGTCTCATATCTCTCCTCTAACTCCCTGTTGCTCCTTTGTCATCTCCAATATACATCTCACTACCTTTCCATTGTCCCTTGCTGCTTTTAACATCACCTCCCTGCCACACACATTGACACACACACACACACACATTCTCTATTATATTCACTCCTCACATCCAGATATACCATTCTACTAATGATAGAAATGAGGCTTTACTGAACTGTCACCCAAGAGAAGATACTGTGTGTTTCCAACATTTGAGGACCTGCATGAAAACACAACACTACGCTGCCTACTCACACAAAAATGCACTTCAGCAATGTGTCAAAACATGATAAAGTAAAGGTACATAACGAATATGTGGTCAGTCTTTAGATACAAAGGCATACTGTACTGTATCTGAAAGAGACTTACTAATGGTACAGAACATGCAGCTTAGTGTGTGCCAGTGGAATATTTGACTTTTTCTATGTTAAATTTTAACACTTACATAAAAAAAAAATCTATTATAAATTCCATTCAGTTCAAAATACTTTATTCATCCTTCACAAGGCAATTTGAGGCAAGCAAATTTGCAGACTACAAAGATTTATAACAGCGGCCAGTCTGTAGCTGGCCAACAGTGTCTAACATCACATATTATGTTAAAAAGCAGAAGTAACAAGGCTGCAAATTAAACAGACCTTTCCTTGCACTGTTTCTGATGACAAGTCTAATGTCCTCTGGAATAAAACCAAACTTTCTTTTATTTGTTGTACACAGAGGTACCTTCATAGAGGATGTGCGTCCTACATGCCTTTTTGAAGACACATTCAGTATTAACCTGTGCTAGGGATCTTTATGTTTTGCCAGTGACATAAAGAAGCACCTTATAACCGGATCTTGTCCCTCTGTCAAAGGGAGGTAAATTAGCAAATAAATGAAAAAAATAAAAATACTTTAAATAAAGGAGAAATAAACATTACCAATATTCTCTCATCTGGCCCAAAAGAGTTAGGTTAATGCACATTAAAGAGACACTGCTGGTTGGGGTTGCCAAAGTCTTAAGTACCCCAGATCTAATAAAGAGCAGTTTAAATATGTTAGCTTAAACTCTGAAAGCATCCAGGAAAAAATTCCAAACAGTGGATGCCCCAGACATAAGGCCAACCTGCACACAAACACAAACTTATATTGTTAGTTAATGATGTTCTCTTTGGCCTTTAAGTAATGCTCCATTACTTCTGTAGGTGTTAAGCTAGTTAGCTGGACATGCTAACAGTTGCAGTGTTTGAGAAGATAAAGACACTGTAATTAGTTCTTTGCACTTCAGCTTTTGTGTTTTTTGGTTTTGGAAAGTTGGAAAGACTAAAAAAAGAAACCACCCACCAGAGTCTTTAAATGTTAACTATCTCTCTTAGTACAGCTCTTGCAGAATACTTCATCATGTGGAGAAATCCAAAGCTTGAATGGCCTGCCATACCTAATTATGGTCACTAAGCTATGCTTGGACAATCACTCTTCAGAGAAGAGGATTAGCAAACGTTCAGTTGGCAAATTGAATTGTCTTTTTTTAACTTGGAGATTTCAATGCATATTTTAAATGTACATTTAATTAATGCATTTCTAATTATATTATAATTACTTTTTTAATTAGTCAATATATTAATTGATTATATTTAAACATAGAAAAAATTCTAAAATTACTCCAGTGGTCCATTCCAGACTACGTATGAGAAATGCTGTCCCTAAATATGATAAATGCCTTTGGGTTAGAGAGATTTGTGCTGTCAAGGACTTGTGTGCAAGAAAAACACTTGGGGTAGTGCTCAGCCACTGGCTCTTAAAGGTCCTGATCCTTAAGTCAGTTCAACTATTTACAAGGCAGGTGAAGCAGTTTCATCTATGTTGAGGTGTGGGCAAGAAACCGTGTGAGAGATTAATACAGAGAGGAGGGATTATAGTAGCAATCTTTACATCCACCAACCATCTGGTTATTTTCCAGTTAAGCCTTAACCTTGGGAAAAGGCTGCTCTTCAGTGTGATGTGTCGTAGGTAACTTTCTGTGAAATAACAAACATTCCACTTTTTGATGTTACAAAAATACAAAGAGACATAATATCTACCATTCCCAGTTTCTTTTATAGAAAAATCACTTCTAAACCTATTCATTAGGACATCTATGGCAGCACAATGGCAGTACAGTTCAGAAGCATCAAATTCAATCAGAGAATGCAACACAAAAGGTTCAATCAAAGAAGACTCTTGATATTGTTGTTGCTCTACTGCTTTTAACAGCCTCCAACAATATCACTGCAACTTCGTGCAAACTTTAAAACCCTGTTCTTTGCCCTGTCAAGGCCCATAGAAGCCAAATGTCTTTGTTCTCCTGTTTTGATGTAGCTCAGAAGGTTGTAGCACATACCACTCATCACTTTGCTAGGTTCAAATCTGGCTCACAGTTTCGGCCACATGTCTCCTTCAATACTACACAGCTGAGTGAAAATGAAGGGAAAGAAATCACATGGTCATTGCGGGGAAATCTCGCCGCAGAACCATTTAACATCCTCATATCTAACTAAACATATTGTTGGTGGGACCTCTTAGTCTCGGCTTTGTTGGCATTTTGGCAGACTGCCACTTGTGCGAGCAAACCATTTTGTTTTCCAGCATCTCCGCTTTTGACCATCTGTGTTGGTAGCCTCGCTTTCTGATGCTTGGACAAGTTGGGCTGCCAAGGGCTTGTCTGCACATTGAAGCAAGAATAGAGCGGCGATGTGTTTGCTCTGTCAGCACTCCAGAATTTTACACATACACACAAGCACATATGCAAACACAATGTACACGTATACACACGTAGCCCAGAATGCGCAGTGAGACTCAAAGAGACACAGTTATTAAACATGCACAGACTTGTGTATGGATACTTGCTAAAAGTACTCACACACATACACACACACATGTCTGCGTCTTTGTTGCCACTCCAGCTTATGTCTTCTCCTCTGGTGCCCCTTGTTGAGGGCTTTGATATTGCTTCCAAGCTTGGTTTCCTCTGACCCGCTTTGATGCTGGTGTCTAGTTGTCTTGTCATCTCCCCTCTCTTCACTTCCCTCTCTCTCTCTCCCTCCTTTTTGGTATGTCGATACAGAAGTCTCTCACCACTCAGCCTTCTTAATCTCTTTCTTCCTCTCTCGATGTCTCATTTTCTCCCACTGTCTCCATGTATTTTCATCCAACTTACCTCTCTTTCTTGTCTGTTCTGACATGTATCTCTCTCTAATGTTGCTTTCAATTTTTTCTTGGACTTTCACATTTTTTGCCTGTACCCCCATATAGACTTTGGTAATGTAAGTCAGATTCAGGCCCTCCAAATCTAACATAAATCCAAAGCAAAACCTGGAAAACAACAATATAAATATCTTTTGTATGAGAGTACCTGCAGTGTGGTTTGTGGTGAGCTCTAAGAGCTCCTGCATATAGACCAAGATCTGGGTTCAAATTAAATCTCTACTCAGTCTGGACGAAGAGTTACTTATTACATCATGTATGGATACATTTTCCTGTGAAGGTTGTTATATTTGGACATGTACAGGATATGACACTGCACAAAGCTGCCAGTGTGTGACACCTGTGATCAGTTTTGGGGTGGTTAAAGGCACTATATGTAAGTTTTTGCCATCACTACTTAGCCAATAACAGCATTAACAGCTGTTTACTTAACAAAGAGTTTCAGCCATCATTTCATCCTCTCATGCTGGATTAAGGGCAGACTGGATGCTACAGTGACTCACTATCACAAAGTGGAATTATGAGATGGGACAGGCCAGGGTTAACTGGTTAGCATGCTAACTTGGGTAGAAGAAAGGTGATAGAAATAGCAAAATAAGAGTCAACATTGGCATTGGTTTCCCCCTTTGGAGACAGCTCTTAGCAAGTGAAAGAATGAAGTTTGCTGCTGAGCTTGCAACGTTTCTTCTAGACTGGTAAGTAAACAGCTATTAATGCTCACATTGGCTATGTAACTAGAATAAAGATTTACATGTCACACCTTTAACTAAATAAAATTAACTAAAATAAACAAGGTTTGCTACATGTTAGATCATCTGAGGCTCTGTTAATTTAACATTTAATGATGTTTTTGCTTTATTGACAGTAATGCTGCTATTGTGGTTAATTATGTGTTAATGAGCTTGGGTTGCAGGGATGCACTAAATTTCAGTTTTGGATTATGAGAGATAAAAACAGGTTAAGAGCTCTGATATGCTATGATCTGTCTCTGTTGGTAACCCTAGTTACACACAACACACATTACTCATTGTGTATTTAATAGATTTTGGACAAAAATAGCATAAAATAATGAGATATATCAGACTTTGACTACACACACAATACTTTTCATGGGATTTGTTGACAATAGATCATCCATTTTGGTATTCTTTAACGTTTTGTTATTCTTTAATGTTCTTTCCTGCATCCTTTTCTCTCTCTACATTGTTTTTTGTAATTTCCCTTCTGTTATCTAATGGTTGAAATGTCATGCTGTATAAATAACCCTAAAAAAAGCAATCCATTTAACCTGCCAGTTATTAAATGTGTCCTACATACTCACAAGATTATCACTCAAACACTTACATACACGGTAGATGTTTGGCATTTATCTGACACCTTCCTTCATAATACATTACAACAAGTGCAATAGTGAGAAAGAGAAAGATCAAAACATCAAAAGAGATAATAAATATCAAAGACAGACACCGACCCCGTGACCTCCTGGAGAGGACCTCTATCCAAACAAATGCCACTGACCATGCTTCATGCTGATACAGACTGTAGTCTAGAATTACAGACAAGATGGAATCTATTGTGGTCAGGCGGAGATATTCTATACACACCATCCAGGCAGGTTTTTTATTCTGTTTCAAGATTCCCTCATGACATATCACTTTCTCTTTTGTCTTATTTTCTTAAATAACATATTAGTCTCGATCTCCGTGGAACAACAGTGTTGGGTTTTAGATGACAGTGTTACAGTTGAAAAGGAAAAATAGAAATTTCAAAGATGAAATCAAGCCTAGGGAAAAGAAGAGGAGAAGAAAGGAGAGCAAGTCAGCCATGCAGCAACATGGAATCACTAACAAATTACTTTTTCTTGAGTAACTTCACCACTACTTTTCATAAAACTGCATTTGTGTTTGTGTGTTTGTACTTTATGTCCTTGAGCATGTCTTTGTCCATTATATGCATGCTTGCACTCAGTGGTTCATCAGACATAGATCATTTGGGTTCAGTCTTTCCCCATTACCCCACGCAGTGACAAGCTGTGAAAGCAAGCCATACAGACAGAGGTCACGATGTAATTCAGCAAGATTATTACGCTGGTCACCAGATAATTACATTATTATACGAGAGCAGACAGGTAATGCAGCCAAAATGGCCAGGCAGCACTTTTATTGGAGAAGCGGGTGTGGTGGTGGTGGTGATGGTGGTGGAGGGGGGTGAGGAGGAGATCTTTGAAAATATCTGTAATTTCATCTAATAGCGTGTGCTGATTAGGAAATTACACTGTTACTGTGCTGTGGTTAGGGATTGCAGGGGATGGAACCTTTTGTAAAAATCAATAGGTTTGATTTAAAAAGGACACTTTTCTTTTTTTTCACCAGACTTTCATAATTAGTAATTTTGTGTTTTGTAACAACGTGCCAATAAGTTAATTTTGTGGATACTCAGGTTAATTATTCAGATGTAGCCATTATGCAAGTGCTGATCCCTAATTCTTCCTGTTGCTCCACCACTAAGGGGAATTGTGTGACAATGCAGGATGCACGTACACATACGCAAGAGACTCTTAACGTCACTGCAGTTCCTCACACTGTTGAATGTCCTCTGTTTTGATGGAAGCTAGTTAGTTCAGAAATAATTTGCTCTGGAAGGGTGCACATCCTCAGGTTATTATGAGACACACCAAGTTTCCCAGTGTCCCTCTCATGTATCATCCGTCACACATACAGTAGGTGCTTTCAGCAATAATAACTGAGCGGAGGTCTTGGCCCTCTTTATGAAAAGAATCTGGCCGCAGGATTGGATGTGTCTGCTCCAATCAGATGGTAGCATTTTGAGAATGATTACAAGAACCACAATAGTCTTAATTGTGGCCCCAAGCTCCTGCGATCTTAATGACTTTGGTATGTACCAATAGCTGTGTGTGTATGTTTGTGTATGGGTTTGTCATATGAATGTATGTGCAGAATGGGAAGACAATGCATTATAATGACGTGTAATATTCTAAAGAGGCATAGCATTTTGTGTGTATGTGGGCTTAAGATTATGTTTCAAGTCCACATCCTTTTTGTATATTCATGTCCTTGCATTGTGTTCAGCCTCTGCATGATATAATGATTGTTTTTTGTGCATTTGTTGTTCTGTGTATGGGATTGTAGGGATTTCTCCAGAGTGGGCTGAATTTTACACACACACACACACCACACACACACACAAAGATGCTGTTACATTTGCTCTAGTGTTGTATATAAATGAAATTTTCAGGTACTGTACATTAGTATTTTCTATTTCATTGTTATTATTAAAAGCTTCAGATCTAAATAAGCAACAGAATATGAAGTAATTAACAGCACCAGGTACAACATTAAAAGACTATAAAATGACCAAATCCATAAATATAATGTTATTATATTTTATAATATATAATGCTAACTATTGCTATTACTCTGAAAAGGGACTTGCTTAATGGATATCTTTATTTTGAGTGGATTTTTCTGTATCTTCACTTGTGATGGTTTTTCTTTTATTTAAAGCTGCACTGACTGATTCAGCCATTTTGGGCAGCTGTAAATGGATGTATATACCACCACTGAACTCAAATAAACCCCTTCAGCACTAGCACTTCAGCATATGTTGGGTGTTTTCATCTGTCCAAGTCCAGATACAATTCAGATGTGGATTGTGTTTGTTCCAGTGGGCTAAAATAATAATGAGAACCACGCAGACTCTGACAGTTTGGGCTAAAAGGAAACTGCACACAAGGTGAGGCTTTAATTCACTAAGTACAGTAAAAATACAAATTGTCTTCAAAGTCACAAAGCAAGACCCTAACTATTCTAGAGTCGTCAAATGATAACAGTCTTACAGCTAGTCAGTAATGTGTGTATGCATGATGTAGGGTATATGCATTTACATTTATTCTGTGCCTACACAAGTATAACAGTTTTTCTCCTCACAATTGTTTGTGTGGGCTGAAAATGTGATGATTTTGACAGGCCGACTCTGGTAAAAATGTTACCATGGGGGTTTTGTGTCACCAGCAATAGAAAGCACAGTGAAATTTTCTTTCCACTCTCTATCATTCTCAAGGACACTCCAGCTGGGTACCTTGTTGTGGACAAGTGGGCATGAACCCATGTCCACTCTCTTAACCATCACATTGGTGGGGGTTTTTGACCATCCACCCATGCATCTATCCATTTTTTGCCACTTGGTGAGGGCTGAGCTGAAAAAAGGGCAAGTAAAACAAGCCAAACGTTGTTTTTCTGGCAACTTCATCCAGCTGCTCCCGGGGAGTCACACATCACTTCCAGGCCACCTGAGAGATGTAATCCTTTTTTTGAGTCTTTCCTCTGGTTCCCCTTCCAGCCAGCCTTACCTGCTTTGTGTCCAAAGGGAAACGCCTGAGCAGCATCCTTGCCAGGTTCAACTGGCTCCACTCAGTGTTCAACTCACAGGTCCTCTTGGATTTCTGCGTGTCTCGCCCTCTTACAGAGACTGTGCCAGCAGCCTGCAGAGTAACATCACTCTGACTGCTCGAGTCTTTGTTCTTATTCTATTTCAGTCGCTGGTGTCCGTAAGTGAGGTTTGACTGGGAGACCTAACACTGAGTGGATATATTTTGAGAGCTCTGCCTTATGGATCAGCTCTTTATTTAACAGCACAAGCCAATAAGGATTGGCATTACTGCAGACTTTGTACCTTATTCATACAACACTTATGAGTAAGCTCTTTACTCCCCAACCTGAATGGACATGATACTGTTCTTTTTTTTCTATCAGGATTCTCATGCTACTTTGGCAGATCCAGAAACAAATGCAATCAATAAAATCTAAGGTCAAAAGAATGGCATCATCTGCAAACAACAGATATGTCCAGAATAGAGGGTTTAAGAAGAGCATTTGTCAGATTCTGCTGCTGTCATTAAGTGAGACTGACTTTATATCAGTAATACACCTGAAACAGCTTGTCAATTAATCACAACAATTCAATAATCAGTTGACTGTTTCAGTCATTTTACAAGAAACAATGCTAGTCATTCTCTGTTAGCTTTTCAAATGTGAGGAATTCTTGTTTTTTAATTTTTTTTTTTTTTTAATCAGTGAGTTTTGGACTGTTGGTTGGACATAGCAAGTTGCTGACAGGCAAATAAATGTAACTGGGACAATAGGTTGATGTCACCGACGGGATATGTTTGAGCACAAGCTGAAGGGTTGGGGTTAGGGTTAAGATGGGGATCATACCCAACCCAAGGAATGAGACTAAAGGTGTGAGCAGTGTCTCAGTGAGGTACTGCAGCTCTGTGCCTTTTGTTCATTTTAATTGAACCCTTAGTTAACCAAGTTTCTTGAGATACATTGTCTCAGTAATGCTCCTTTTTCCTCAGCAGTTTAGGAGTGACATTATTTGTTGTCTTACCAGGAGTTTAATATAAATTCCCTCTTTGTGAGTTCACGGACAGACTGCTGTGGGACATGCTACCTTAGCATGATGGGCTAAGCTAATATTAGCTATTGATGATCAGTAAATATCTCTTAACTGTAGGCCGCCTGTTTGTTAAAACACAACATCTTGTTCTCTGTTTCTGCATGCGTCTTATGGAAATAACACTTATGGCAGAGCTGTCATATCTGTCACAGAGGCTCATCTGAGGTTATCTTCCCACAAACATGGGAGAAAGATGGAGGACTTTACTGAGATTTTTAAATTTGTCTATTCATGATTTCAACTCACAGTATTCTCAAAGTACCTCTCACTTGAAATTAATTTCACTGTCAAAAAAACCCCTGCATTTTTCTGCCTTTTGTCCAAACTCACTGTTTTTTACCCAGTCCATTTGTCAGTGTGCTTTCAGAAGTATCGAAGTTTGACCATCAGACGCCGTCTTAAGATGTTGGCTCCATGCAGGCAAATCAGATTAATCTGTTATAATCTGAGGCACCAAATGCACTGTTCCTAAAATCCCTGTTAAACTGAAGGGATGTGTTAACCACAACATGCCAACAATATCCAGAGCCATTTCAGGATCATCTTATCCACCCTTTGGTGCTTTTTCGCATGGATACGAAGGCAAATTGCAGGGTTAAGAAAGGCTCTATTAATGACTGCACTTTTAGAGAAGAGAGAGAGACAAGAGACACAGAGAAACAGAGAGTAAGGCAAGGCAGACATTTGCAAGTCTAATAGCATCCTGGCTGTAATGAACAGTGTTTCTGGTCATCCTCGGAGCAGGGAGGAAATAATAGGCTACAACAGGTTAGAAATAGGCAATGTACTGAGAGTGAGGTGGTCAGGTCAGTAAAAGGTGCCAATAATGAATACCAAATAGGAGATGATCAATAAACAGCTGTGTATTTGTTACAAGGGAACATGGTGTGCTTTTGTGTGTGTGTGTGTGTTTCTGCATATGTGTGTTCATCTGTAAGGATGCACATTTTAGAAGACAGCACACCAATGATTTTACATAGCTCACTGTGCTTCATTTTTCCCAAACAAAATTAAAAATTGATTTTTGCATGCTGACGGTATGCAATAATAGTGCATGTATGAGTGTCTGTGTGTGTGTGTGTGTGTGTGTGTGTGTGTGTGTGTGTGTGTGTGTAGATTTAAGTCCACCCACTACACTATAGTTTCCAGGAGACCCACAGTTCTAAAGGGTCAAAACTTCACTTTAATTCATACATAATTTGTCCTCTGACTGTGCGTATGAGTGTGTGTGTGCATGTCATTATGTATGTGTGAGTCTGTCAGTCGAGTCTCTTGGTGCCTGACTATTCATGCGTGTGTCCATGCCTTCCAATAGGTCAGTACATATCCCATTTGTATTTGATTATCTGAGAGTAGTGTGTTGCATTCTTAATAACTGATTCCTTGTGTCACCAGAAGATGGCAGTAAAGCCTTTCCTCACAGAGCCGAGTCAGCGTGGCTTCTCTTTTCATGGAGAACTGTGGCATCAAAATAAAAGCCTCTTTTATAGCAGAACCACAGAAAGCGAAAGGTGTGTCCTTGAAATCATATATTTTTAAGCATACTCTTTTCTTCTCCTCACCTCTCTTCTCTTCTCTTCTTTCACCATCTTCAAAGTGTGACTAAAACAGAAGTTTCTCCTTTTACTGTTTGCCATCTGATGAAACTCTACAAAAATAGGATTTTAATTATGGCAATATTTGCATGTCAGATAAAATGAGGTATTTCACCATGCTGAAGATGTGATTATATTGCACAATTTGCCTAGATCACAAAAATGTGAGAACATTCTCATAGTAGTTCTCCCTCTCTCTCTCTCTCTCTCTCTCTCTCTCTACCATCGCAGGTTCACAAAAAAAGCTTGAAAACAAGACATTAGGGTTGCGCAAAATGTAATTCTGGAGGTAGACAAACAGCACGTGTTTAATACTGTCACCATAGCAACAGCTCACAGTAGGGAAGAGCAATCACACACTAAAAACACTCCCACTCATGACACACACACACACACACACACACACACACACACACACACACATATATATACATACATTTCAGTTATAGCCCTGTTACAAAACATACAGCTGATAGGGAACTTATACATTATAACTGTGATAGTTGGGTGGTTTATTTAATTTAACTGGTCTTTTACACCTTAGTGCATGAGATTGTACACATATAAAAAAACTCAAAATACATACATGGCTGTAGCCCTGTAAGCACATGTGCACACGTGTGCTTATGATTCATTAGCACTAACTATGGCTGCAGTGGGTTAACAGGCACTGTCGACCCAGCTTGTTTCAGCCTTTATGTCAAACTCTGGTTACAGCAGCAGCGCTGTTTACCACCTAATACAATCAGCACAGTGGAGGTAAGTCGGTTTGTCACTTTGCCGTTTATAGAATGACCTGAAAGAGATTCATAAAGCAGCCAAAGTGTGTTTTCAGGATGTGTTTACGCAAGATCATCACAGGTGATATTATAGACTCTGTTTTTGTCATTTTCATTACTTGCTGTTGTTTTTGCTCATACATAGTATTGGCTGCTGCTCTGGTGAAAAAAAAGTTGGGAAATTGAATGAAAATAGGTAAAATGCTGACATTCTTCTAATGCTAAGCCTTGCCTTGAGCACAATTGCATGGATTTTGTTAACAATACAGCAGTCTTAATTTTATTTTTCATTTTATTTTTATTTTTATGTAATTATTTTTAGTAACATGGCCAGTAGACAGTATCTGCTGCTGAGGACCAGAATCCTTGTCACATAAAGCATTTTCCTGTCTTTTAAAATGATTAGAAACGTTGATGTGAGCCATGATCACATACCCCTCTCCTCTAAAGCTGCTTTATAAATAGAACCTGTGTAGAGCTGTAAAAGCCAAAGAAGTGCTATTGAACAGTTAATCCCATAAAACCAACAGATTACTGAATATTCTTTGCCAGTCAAGGCAGTAGGCCATTAGCCTAAAGTGCCTTTTTAGTCTCTATAATACTTTTCCCTTTAATCCATTATCATTCTTTGTCTGTCTGGCTCGTTTTCTCTATATCATTTCACAGACATCAGTCATATTTGTCTCATGTCCCAATTATTACTATAACAATTATCACTGCATCATTCCCATCTTTATTTTCCACTCGTCAAAGGTTTAAATTTTCTCAATCCACACCCTCATCTCTGTTCTTTAAGCAAGCCAGCTCAACAAGTGAAATCTCTATCTGCTTTGCAAGCCAATCCCTTTCTCTCCTTCCTACTATAAACTGCCATCCACCATTAAGCAGCACTTTGGAAAAATAGTAAATTTCAGCCATCGCCGTTGGAAGGAACTGAGAGGAGAAACATGGCTCCCGGTAGACAACATCCTCATTAGCCAGAGAAGAGAAATGGACAAAGGGAGAGAGCCGGGGAGGAGAAGGGGAGAAGCATCTTAAGAGGAGTTATAGACAGATGGACCAACTCTTTGCCATTGAGCTGAATGGGCCTTGGAAAGTGGAGAAAATGAGTATTTGTCACTTTAAGCTTCTTGGAGTGCCTCGGGTACTTCAGAAGGCTATATGTTCAGTGTGTCATCTGCAAGCACATTCAAATTAGATGCATACTGCACACACATGTACACACATCTTCCCACATATGAACTGGCAATGACATAATTTTAGCACCTCACATGTAAGAGTGTAAAATCATCAAGAAAATAAAGACATTAAAAAACAACACACTTCCAGTGTTTCTGTTTTTGGAAAAGAGCGCACATGCTGACAGAGCTGCCTGTGTCAATACAGACATGTCATCATCTATCCATATGTGTGTGTGTGTGCTTTCTTGTGAGAGCCAGAGTCCAAGATAAACACATAAGCAAGTATTTCATTGTCAAATTTCTCTTGCTCATTTTCATGTGAGCTAAAATCACACTTTATAAATTCATTCTCATCTCACACTTACCCCTTCCCTTCCCTCTCAGAAAAAAGCTGGGGTTGACAAAACACAGGGGGAGCAACGGGGAGAGAGGTATGGATGGACAGTGTGAGGAAGGGATATACCTGCATTAAATCCTGTCCTCCTCCGCTGATGGTGGATGTAGATATGTCTTTGGTTATCTGCTGTTTCTGCCTTCTGGCAGAGGGCTGAAGTACACACTGTCACAGTTACACACAGACAATCATGTGCGCGCACACACACACACACACTGGACAGGACTAGGCGGTAGCCACTGGTGCCTGGCTGTATCGATTAGAGGAGTAACACAGTTATTTCTGCAGGTCTGTCTCCAACAGCTGTTCCCCTATGACCGCAGGTGAAATGAGGATGGGGAGGCAGAAGATAGGAAAAAAAAAAAACAACAACAGCAGAGGGACATTCCAGGAGAATGGATGGGAAATTGGAGTGAAAGGGATGTGGGGGTGGGGGTGTGGGGGTGGAAGGTTGGGTACAAACATACAGATGGAGGCACAGAGGAGAAAGCAGAGATGAAAGGCTGGGAGGGAAGTCAAAATTACATGCAAGGAAAGATGGATGATGGAGGCAAGCAGGAGGGATGGACTGAGGTACAGTGGAGAAAAAAGGAGCAGAGAGGAGAGGTGGAAGGGGAAGAAGAAGAAGAGGAGGAAGAGAGGGGAGAGAACATGATGCAGATTTAAGAACATGAGCTAACACAGAGAAATAAAGTGAAACAGAGATGCAAGAGAGAGGGTGAGATTGTGGGAGACAGTGGGGGGATGAAGGAAGAGATTAAGGGGGGGGGGGGGGAGAAACCATCAAAGATTTTCCTCCCTCAACACATGTCCACATGTATGGATTGGATGTGACTTGGTATGATCAGTGCTGGTGAGGAGATTAAACACTAACTCACCTGGTGTGTGTGTGTGACCACTGATTGCACCCAAGTGAGTTATGGATTTGTGTTTGTGTACAGCGAGTGTGCCTCCACTTGGGTGTGTGCATACATTTCTGAGCATTTGTGTGTGCATGCACATGTACGAGTGTGTGCGCGTGTGTGTGCACACATTTTCCAGGGGTAATAGTTAACTGCCAGAGTGGAGTGCCACTGACAGAAATACATTGATGTGGGACAAAATTTACAACTTGCCCCCCTCCGCCTCCTCCCTTTTCCCTCAACCTTCCTCATCCCAGCCACACTGATGGGCCAAGGTCGGCCAATTACCCTTCACTGACCACAGGCGCACACACACTCACAAAGTGCACGGCACATCAGCTTGTGTGTGTCTGAGTGTAGTGTAGTGGACAGCGGCCTGGCATGCTAGATTCATGGGGAATATGTCAGCCATCAGCCTGGGCATTTCAAACAATGCCTCACAATGTGCTTGACAGCCCTGAAAAACAGCCTGGCGCTTGGAAACTGCCAACCCATCATCTCAACTCCCTCATCTGGGCTCTCTCTGGCTCTCCGTCTCCCTCTCTCTCTCTCTCTCTCTCTCTCTCTCACTGTTTGTGTGCTCATCTCTCGGCATCTCTCTCTATATCTCATTTTCTCTCCTAATTCACCCTCCAAGCCCTCATTTTCTGTCACACACACTCTCTCTCTCAAATGTCTCCCCTCTATATTTTCGTTTTCCCTGTCCTCGGACACATATCCCCCAAATGTTACATTTTTTTCCCTTTCCACAAAAGCCCTTCTCATAGAGCAGTGTCCATTTTTTTCCACAGCTTTTTTCCTCCACAGTTCCTTTCCTCCTCCACTGTTCCATCCTGTAAAACAGCACCAGATGCCCCTTATTAGGAGCTGAGCGGCAGGTCACCCGGTAGTTAAGTACATAACACACACCGACGTGGACACACACGCGCACACACACACAGGGTAGTTATGTACATGATGGTATTATCTGGCCAGGCGGTGATATATCTTGGTGAGACACCATCCCATAAAGCTGCAGGGACACGCAGTCCCCTTCACTCCTTTCTCCTCCCTGCTCCCCTCCAGTCACATGCAGTAACAGCCAGCCCTGATTCACAGCATTCAATTTACACCGGCTCGTAACAGGAGGTGATGGGCTCTTGAAGGCTGGAAGAGGGCTAACAGTAGGCAGTGTTTGTGAGATGGAGAAAGAGGTAGAAGGAAAGTGAAAAAGTGAGTTTTCATGTGAGAAAGGATTAGCAGTAAGCCAGACACTGCAGACTGTCTCTAACACCACTGTGATTAGTTAAAGTGATGCCATTACAGATAAGGATGATGAAAAATGTAGAGACATGTTGCATTTAGATTAAAACCAAAGTCTAAATAGACAATTATGTAATTCTGTTGATGCCAAAATGCAACCTCAGTGTCCTCTCACTGTCTTTCTACGGGTTTAACTGTATGTGTGTGTGTGTGTGTGTGTGTGTGTGTGTGTGTGTGTGTGTGCTGCCCCTTTTATATCTCATGTGTGCATGTTTAGAAGTCTGTGCACAAGTGTCAACGCGGGCACCGAAAACAATCCAAAGAACAGGCCGACCTCAATCCCATCCCCCATATGAATATGTATCATTCCAAAAACCCTGATCCATATCTGCATACTGTGATTCTAAACTCTGCAACTCTGCACACACCACGCGATGCATATATAAACTTACAAATCTTTTATGGTTCAACAGCTCATCTACATTGGAGAATTTATTTGAACACATATTTTTATACTTGCTTCCACTGAAAAGCCTTTTCAGGTGTCGTGTTTTTCCTTTTCTTTTTCTCTGTGCCTCAGAGAGAACTGTGCACTGATGGCTCTTAGAAGAAAATAATAAAAGAAAAAAAACTGTTTTACAGCTTTCTGAACCTCTCAATAGACTCGTGCTAATGTGTACTTGTCATTGAATCCAAGGTCAAATGTGGCCAGCTGGTACTTTCTTTGGTAACAAGAAGGAAGAATAACAAGGATATGTAAATGTTATTCATTCATTTATTCATTCATTGCTGTATTGATTTTACTGTACTGAGCATTTGCATGCAAGCAAAGTGTGTAAACAGGTAGTGGTAACATTATGCAGGCTTTTTAGTGTAGTAGACTTAGCTCCATCACACTCTCTAGATGTGTATTATGTGATATTGCTCCCCTGCTTATGGGCATTACAGTGATGTGCATAGTGGGACGCAGTAAACAAATAGCGTAGCATCTAAAACATAAGCCCAGTGGAATGTCAAAGCATATACTTGTGTGACTGTGTATATCCATAGAATTATGAGTGATGTGAACTGTGGTTGTTTTTCATTGTGCCCCAATATTTAAAGAGAAATTTATAGGCTTGAATGTATCAAATCAAATGTGGCTATGGAAAAGGTGATGAAATTATGTACTTACTATCAGCATGACAGATAGATATACAGTGCATCCGGTCCAAAGTGGCGTGCTCCTCTCCTCTGGGAGTTTGCAGTGTGTACATGTATTCCACCTTTTTTACGTTATTTGGATAATTGATTGCATGTGTAAATGACAAGAGCTTTGCACACATATCACTCATAGGCACACGGCCCGCTGAGCAAAGCCTGATCTTCTGACATATCAGCATATAAGAATGATGGATACACATGTGGGCCCCGATAGTTGACATTCATGCTTAGCTGATAATTCATGAGCTTCATTGTGCATGGATCTCTCCGTTCCCTCCAAGACTGACAGAGGAATCGGAGCACCGGGGGTGAACCGAGGAGATATTTAGCATTCACGCTTTAGCATGCAAGTGTGTTTCAAATGGTCAGTGACACCCACAACGGGTGATTCATATTCACAGTGTAAATTTGTGCCGCACAGGTAATGGTTTCTGATGCGAGCTGGATCATTGAGATTCATTGTGAGCGCGGTGCTGTAGCCGCAGACCTGTCAATAGATGGAACAGGGGAGGGAGTGAGGGACGTGGGACGGAGAGAGAGAGGGACAGAGCAGAGATTCGGCTGTCGTCTCTGTCATTTCTTACTTGGAGAGGGGGACCCTTGGGAGCCCCCTTCAGTAGCAAATGGACAGAGTACACACATACACACACACACACACACACACACAGATGCACAGAGCAGAGTGGGGACAGTGTCAGTAGCAAACCAGTGAGACAATGTCCATATCAATGATATGTGCCCATCAGGAGGACCACCCTGCTGACATATTGGTGGGCCTGCCATCTAAATTGTTTATGACAAATATTCGTGAGTCACTTCACAATTTCTGCCTTCTTACCATTCACAGTCACATTAGCAGCGGGGAAAGCAGGAGAGTGAGAGACAGATAAGGAAAGGTAGTGACACTAAACACATGATAAACCTACATGAAGAAAAGATAAAGGTGTGCAAGTGATAGGGTCTAGAATATAAAGAGACAAGGAGCATTCGGCTGTTTGTTGAAACACAACACAACACACACACACACACAATCTTTCTCCCTCTGGATCTTTGTCTTTGCCCCAGTGTCTGCTCACTCCACAATACTTGTGATTCCTCAGAAATTTGATGCCTAAAGTGCCCTCACAAACACATTCACACACAACGGTGCACATGGCATACGTACAGAACATCAACTTTCTTATGAGGCTATTGTTTTAGAGCTGCTCATCCCAGAGAGCCATCCTAGCAGCATCAATGTTTATGTTCTGTTAGAAGGGATTTTACAGTGCATCATATATCCGAACATCTCAGTAGCCTCCTTATATTAGAGGCTGCTTCAGGTTACAGATGAGTGATCACAAATGGAATAGAGCTGAACAAGACAAGGTCAACAGGTGTGAATTCTGCATGTTTTATTGCTGTAGTTCTGCATAAAGAACTGCAGAAAATTCAGCGTACCTGTCTAAGGGAATCGGAAGTGCACGGTGAAAGGCTGGCAATCCATCAAAACATGTTGGAATTTATTGAACTGATTAAATTATAGTCACACTCATATTTTTGAAAGACTGAAGTACAATATAGATCATAGGAATGGTAATATATATAAGTGACACAGTTAGTGACGAGCTGGTGAACTTGAAGGAGCATTTAGCAGCTGAGAAGCATTCTCTTTCCCTCAGCAGTTGGTAGGAACCACAAACAGAGCTAAATGAAGAACATTTGTTGGATGTGTAAATGACTGTTTGCTTACAAGTTTGCTACATCAACTAAAAAAGTGGTAATATGTCAGCTTGTACAACTGCCTCCAGGTGCACAAAAAAGAAAAGAAAAGAAAAGAAAAAAAGAAAAGTCAGTCAATAATATTCTAAAGATAATTTGGAATCTTGTTGTTGGAAATGTTACATTTTCAAAATACTGAATAATAAAAGTAATAAAAGTAATATTGTTGAAAGCCTGGTAGTATATTTCATATTTAATTATATGCATGAACAAAATCAGTGGCACCACAACTGATGCCACATTTTGTCACAATCAACACTTAAACACTGATACTTAATGTTGAAAGTTAACTGTATTGATCTTCTGCTTCAGGTCCTGAAGACCCTTGGCATTCTTTAACTACTCAAAAACGTACATGTTGTAGGGGTCTGACAAAAAAAAAAACAAAAAAAAAAACATGCTGCCTCTGTTTTTCAGTTTCAGAGGTCCAAAGCTATCAAACATGGTTAAATGTGGATTTCTGTTTGCTCATATGTATGATTTGTGTTTACAATTCTTTCAAACAGTACCATCTCAAATCATCAATAATTCAGTTTGGAGTTTTGCTGGAGATTTATCTCACTTTGTTCATAAGAGGTCTAACAGGGAATTAGACCTCTCTGGGGTTGAGTTGACCCCAAACTTAAGTAACGTCACCTTCATCAAATGTGCATGCCCAGCAATGGGGAGGGTTATCACTCCAATGCACATCCTGTAGCAGGTTCAGTATGACCCCAAACAATGGGAAAGCAAAGCCAATTTAAACAAAACACTAAGGTTACGTGGCCTTCAATTAGCTTATTATGTTTATCATTTTAATGTGTCTTACAATAAAAAAACTTTTCATTTTCTGTAACTTAAATGTCATACATTTGCAATGTAAGTGTAGTTTTTATACTTTTCTAAAATATAATATGATATATGAAAAATGAAAAGAAATTCCTTCTGCTTCTTCAAGAGCAATGGAGAAGAATGTTTATTCAGAAACCACCACTGCACTGCATTGAATTGCACAAATCTGAAGCCCCCCCCCCCAAACCATCATATATCCATTTGAAATAGAATGAAAGGTTACCTCACATTCATTGCTTAACATTATTCAGTAGTGAACTTTATTTTCATGCCAGCAATCATTTTCGTCAGACCAGGTATCACATTCAAGTACTGTGACCTTTGCTGAAGCAATGATGGCAGGTACAGATGGAGAGCGTGTACTCCTGTTTTGTTAGAGTTACGTCTTGTGTTGATGCAAATCTGTAAGTACATTATAAAGTGGCCTTCCTCTTGGGCAATATTAATGACTGCAGTAGGTCAAGTATACTTAAATGCTATACTTAAATGTAAGTGATGCAGAGATGATGGGTGAATCACTATCCTTCAAGCCAGAAGGATGACTTTTACTACAGTGCACCTCCCACTTTTATAGAAGAGTCTAACAGCATAGTTCCTACTTTTGATCATAATATTTAACAAACCCAGGAGAGGAAGAAAAGCAGCAGCTCTATGTCTTAGAGATAATGTGGAATTTGAAAGCATTGTGATGTAAACCACATGTTGGATCTGGACAGTTGCATGTTCCTTCTCTTTCTCACACTCTCTCTTCAGCCCATAACCATGTTCCTCCAAACCCCCCCCCATTAAAGGACCACCAGGGTCTCTTGCTCGCCTCCTCTCTGCAGCGCTGCCAAGCCAAGACACTGTTCGTCCTTGTGTTAAGTTGTCTTAAAATAGATAAAATTACTGCAATAGCCATTGAAACCTGTGGTGCTTGCCAAGACACACTGCTGTAGACACAGGTTCAAATGATGAAAATAATTCTATAACTACTTTAATGCTTCAGAGCTTTAGATTAAAGACCTCCATGCAAGCAGGATTAACCACTAGAGCAGGTTTTCCTTTATAGACCTGCTGTGAGATGAAAAAGATTTCACTGGCTCTTGCCAGTTTATACTTCTGTTGCCAAAGTGGATTACTTTTTAAATTCTAGCTGAGCTGTCCTCTTCCCACACAAGCATCAGAAATAAGTCATATCCCAAACCTAAATGCATAACTGTAGAAACCCAAAGATGCTTCTGAGACACCAGAAAGCTTCCATCCAATTTTATGAACATAGTGGACTGTGAATGGCAAAGTTTTAACTACAAGCAAAGGATGACAGCAGATGACAAGAGTCACACAGTGTGCATTCTGTTCTCATCTACAGTTACATACTGTACTGTACCTCATTATGAGCACCACATCTTGCCACTACTGCATACATCCATAAATATTATTTTAGAATAAAATGCTATATGAGAAAGGAAGTGGACTAATACACTGCAATACAAAAACAAGACCGTTTATTTATTTCATTCTCTTACATGGATCAAACTTTTTTTTTAAACACAAAGGAAAACGTTTTCCGTTTTTAGCAAAACAGTTGTGGCCGTAAACACGGCCAAAGATGTTATCAGCAGCAATCAAGGGGGCGGGTTTATTATTTCCGGTTGTACGCCAGGTGTCCGGTGGCGGGCTAATTAAAATCACGTCGGTGGAAACAGGCGATTGAGGAGACGCATGGAATGTAAAGAGCAAACAAATAAAAGAAACAGACAAGTAGCCTAAGGCAACTTAAGCGAATCGAAGTGATGAGTTCAGTGTAGCTGTTCTGGAGCTGATATTGATGCTAACTAGCCCTGCTGGTGACGGCGGCCCCCAAAGAAGAAAGCAGCTAGTCTGTGCTACTAGCTAGCTAAACTACTCCGCCTTAGACAAGGCGAGTTTTCCAGGCTGAGGATGAACTGAGAGGTGTGCCAAGTAGAACAGCTTCTGACATGGCGAAAATACTGCGGCGTGCAGGGAAAGGCCAAACACGACAACAAGTTCACGGTAAGACAGCTCACTCATGTTACTGTGGCTTAATGTGTATTGCTGGTTTTAATGAGCAGTGCAAGCAGTTTGTCAGGCCGTGTACGACTTTGCTAACTGGTAACAAAGTGACGCCGGTGGTCTGTACACAGCTCCAGTGTTACTGGCAGGTACCTCTTAGAGTGATTCTCAGGTGGCAGAATGAAGGCTGATTGATTTGGATGGAAAATACGATAGAATAAAAAAAGGTCACCACCAGCAGATGTTGGGTGGGTGACTGATTGACTGGTACATAAAGCCTATGAATGAAATGCTGTCTGCATCTAATGTTGTCAGACATGTTGTTTTAAGTCAGTATAAGGCTTAGGTTTGTCTCCTTGACTCACTTTTCACATATTTTGCCTGAAATAGGCATTATTTATGTGTATGCTCCTCACTAATCTACAGTTGTGTGTGACTGTAGACTTTTCTCATGCTTATATTGCAGCCTTAACAGAATAATTCCTACTCTACTTCAAGTTCTTATATGGTTGCACCTAAATATCTATGTTTCAAGGGTAGACTAGGCTAGTAGATTAGTTTTAAGAAAAGTTTTATAATCTTAAGATACTTTTTAAATGAGATTATTTAACATTAGTGTTGTAAATCAAAAGGGGTAATTTGAATTATAATAATCAAGTACAGGAACTCTGTGAGCACCAGTGTGTTCTCTGCAAGACTGTGGATAGGATAACTTAATCATTTTAATAAATGCGACTTAAGCAGGCAAATCATCCCTTTGTCTAGGAATAGTATTTGAAATATTGGCTTCTGAGTGCAAGTGTTACATTTTCTAAATTGCACATTTATTTACTCAGATTCCCAAGTGACTGAATAAATAGGTGTTATTGCTGCAGTATGCTCTGGTTAAATTTTGCACTTGATATATGAGCTTCTCCCTCCAGATAACACAGCCACTGCATCGCTTTGTGAATAGAGATAAAGACACTGCCATAGATGTTCACCAGGAGAGACAGATATCAGTAATTCAAGTATAAGAATGAGTGTGATCTCTGGCTGGAGGTCGGCTGTCTGTCATCTCTCTGAACACCCATGGGTTTCTGGTTACCTCACAGCTGCCACACATTCACTGATGGCCATTTCCTTCTCTTCCAGCTTCGTTTCCACATTTAAAACTTTCATCCCTTCTCTTTCGTCCCCCCTCTCTTTCTCCTTTTTCCCCCTTTATGGTAATCAGGCCCAGCTGTGCTCTGCCTATCTGTTAATCTCTCCCTCAGACTCAGTCTGACCATTTCACCTGATCTCATAAGCACCGTTTTCACTTGATCTTTCCCCTCCGGCTACACATTACTGATCATCCTCTTTGCACCCTCCTCTCTTAGTCCTCCTTCTCTTTCTCACACTCTCTCTTCAGCCCGTAACCTAATTTTTCTTCTTACTTAACGAAAAACAGTTCCATTTTAATACAAACCCAATGCGTCTATGCGACAGTCTCCACTCCTTGGCCCTTGTTCATCTCTGTCCCCTCTCTCTCTCTCTCTCTCTCTCTCTCTCTCTCTCTCTCTCTCTCTCTCGGCTTGTGGCCCCTGCGGTGGCATAATTTAATATTCGTGGTGTCACAGTAAAGAGAGAGGAGGCTGGGGTTGTCAGCACGGCGCGAGGGCCCACATTGATTTAGCGCTAGCATCACAGAGGGAGCATCTCTCTTTATTTTATTAGTAGGCTACGGTCAATCTGGCGCAGTGACAGGGAGGTGGGGCAGTACGGCTCAAATAAACAGCTGGAAGGCAGGAGTAGAAGTAGCAGCATGTACAGTATTTATTGCGTACTCAGAAAAACCAGACAGGCACTGTTTGTGTGAAAGTATTCAAGGAATTATGAGATAATTTGCGTCTGCTGTCTCCATACTAGCAGTTTTTCTCATCTCTAATTACTCAGTGTCTGTTGTCGATGCAGTAATTAACAGAGGTAAGCGTAATGTCTGCTAAGCAATGTGTAATGTATGTGTTTGACAACAGTTAAGTGCTGCAGTCAGGGCCTTAATGATAATTAGCATTTGTGGTTAGGTTTGAGTGGGATTGGTCTAAGAGCGTATTTCTCTGCACTGTATGTCACTTTGCTGTTTGATTACCACAGAATTGTGCCTGACTCCAACTCCTTTGAAATCAATATTTTCATCTGCTAGGTGGGTGCTTGTGTTCAGACATGTGGCAGACATGTTTGCAGGTGTATGTGTTATATGTGTTTGTGTGTATGTGTGAATGTGAAGACACAAACAACTGCAGGTGTGGAACTGGGAGCCACACAGGTCATCATGCTGGTGACATAAAGCGTTTGCACACACAAGTCACCATGGTCACTCCCCCCTCTGCTCCCAGAGTGAGCAACACTAAGCATCTGCTATTAGTGTATTCACATGGAAAAGTGAATACATAAAAAATCAGAAACACAAATAAAAAGTTTAAGAGCTGTTGTGCAATAGACCACACACACAGATTCAAGCAGGCCTCAGGTGTATGGTTTTTCTTATAGACAGCTGAAGGCTGAAGGACAATTGGAAACCCGTTGTTGAACCTTGGATAAGGACCATTTTGTGTCATTTTCAGGAAAAGTCATACTTCTTGAACTAGTTAATGACTTCATTTTGATTGCTTTTCAACTTCTCTCTGAAGTCCTCAAGACCTCTGTCGATATGGTACAAATATAAATCGTTTATACCTTAAAACTCTCCATTCTAACATTCTAGTGGTATGCAGTTCTATAAGCTGTTTTATATCTTTTTTTTATGACGTGCTTTTGTCTCTGTTTGCTTGCTTGCTGACAGGTATTTCACTTATTTCACTATCTGCTGATAGCTGCCAGTGAGTAGTGATTTCCTCTGTCCCCTTGATTTGCTATTGACTACATCTGTTATTACCCTGTAAATAGCATGATGTGCTGCATTGCTGTCAGTTCTACTGAGGCAAGTTCACATGAACTGTGGTTGCACAACTGCAGGTTAAAGGTTATTTTTATCGGTATGACTTCTCAGTCCATCTATCACTTCCATGTCCTATTTTGCCATATATTTGAGGCACCAACATAAAAAACTAAAATTTCCATGGTAATTAACAAACCTCATGTACAGTCTAGGACTGACTGATTCATTGTTTTATATTGAAATCACATTTGAAAGTGTCAGATTAGTCATTTCAGCCTGTTCACTCTACGATCATCACAGGCACTACGTACTGAAATACTGGTGCAGCATGGTAAAGGACAGCAGTGCTGCAGCTCCAGGACACTGAGGTGGACAAACACAGAGTACAGTAAAAGAAGCATTGATCTTTATTGGTTTTATTTTAGCAAATAACAATGCATTAAAGTATAGAGCTTCAAATATGTCTGGATCCGTATGGTGAAATAGTCATATGTTGTCTATACTTAACCCTCCCGTTGCCCTTTGTATTGCCCATTGTATTCCGTATACTTTTTTCTTTTTACTATTATTCAAAAACAAAAGATAACTGCTTCAGAATCACGAATGTCATGCACAACAACAAATCCTACTACACACACACACACACACACACACACACACACACACACACAAAGGCACATTGTTGGCCACTGGGTCACTTTGACCCAGAGGACAACAGGGTTAAATGCCAAATACTGAACAAAAACAGAAAATCATTTCCTTTCCTCTTTCCCCTTTTTCAGTCAAATGGCAGTTGTCTGACTAAAAAATGATGCATTATTGCTACCTTCAGGTCTTTACAGTGAACTTATTCTGCTGACTCTGTCTCTGTGTGATGGCTTATTTTCTGCTCTCCTGATAGAAAAAGAAAAAAAATGCCAATAACAACACCTGTAATGTGTGATAGGCTATATACTGAATCACAAAATAAATAATTGCAGAGAGAATGTGGTGGGATGCCAGAATAGAGGAGAGAAAAAAAATCATTTTCACATTGATCTGCGTTTGTGTGAATGTGATGCTAAGTTGTAACAATACTGGAGAGGTGATGGAGGTGATTAGTTGATGTGTGAGGAGAGAATGCTGTCGTTTTGGGCAGTGAAGTGCTGTGAAGTGAGCGTGGTGGGTGACAGTTATAGGGGGATGTCAGTCTCTATCTCTGAGGTCAATTCTTTTCTCCTTTTTTGCTCATAATTTTATTACAACCAAGCAGAACACCCAAAACACCTTTGGAAGACAAAGCGGGACTTCACGTTTTTGCTTAGATTGCATCAATATATTGATGTCCACTGTGTGGACGATTCTCTGGAGGATGTCAGTGGGGATTCAAGAGTACAGCAGGTGATGAAGTATGTCACGTAGCATTCGATTCCATGTGTATTTGTGTCAAATGGCTGCGGAGGGATCGATCCTCCGTGCAAAATGATGTATGTGTGTATTGTGATGAGGTACAGGGCCAAGGTTTTAGGCTGAGAGCTCTGTAATTCATTACAGCTTTGTGAGCGTTCATGCGAGCTTGTGTGTGTGCGTGTGTGTGTAACAATGCTTGTGTGATTCATAAGATGGAACCCGCCTGGCTATGAGGGAACTCATTAGACTCCTGTCGTCTCGCCTCCCGGTAGGAAAAATACCTGGCATCTGGGAGTTTATATTCCCTCTTCTTTACAACTCTCTCTCTCTCTCTCTCTCTCTCTCTCTCTCTCTTTCGCTCTTTATTGCTTCCACACTCTGTGCCACAAAATCCAAGAGCAATCACCAATCAATCTTGTACACTCACCTAGCCCTCTCTCTGCTGCTAACCACCACCTGCCTTCTCCTGTTTTCCTTCACCACACACTCAGCCTCCTCTTCAGTCACATTCAAACACATCCTCTTCTCTTGCTTTTGTATTATATCCCATTAAGGCTCATCAGGCTCATCGCCTCGTCCTTCTGTAATCATGTCATCGGTGCGTTCTTCCCATCCTCCTTACTCCACTACAGTCATCTATCACTCTTCTGCCTTGTCTCCTCCACCCTTATGGTCTGCTTTTATAAAACTCCCAAGTGATTGCTTGTCACAGCTGATTGTGTGACTTTGACCACCCCGCTCTCCTCTCACCTAGCCCATACCTATAATTTCACTTTGTCACCATGGAGATCCTGTCTGCTTGTTCAAGTCATGTCACAGGTTTAGTGCAGGTGCAAGCCGTATGAAACAAGAATACAAGAAAGTGAGGAAAAGAAAAGAACAATCAAGGACAACCAGGGAGGTATTGGAAACACTTCACTTTTTCCGAATCCATGAAATGTACTTGTGGAATAGAGCTACAAGCTCTACCCCAGAGAGGACTTATTTTGGGAAATAAGTTGCTCTATGTTTTACTGCTTGAAGGCAGAGAATCTTTAAAAAAAAAAGAAAAGCTGAATGTGGGACATGAGTTGTTATACATTACTGGCAGTTCAGAACCATGAAAATACAATCTTTTATTCTGTGAACAACACAGATAACCGGTCATTTCAACCACAAGTCATTTCAGCAAATGCCCAATATTGACATATGCATGTGGTCAGTTGGCAAAGCCCTCAGCCACAGAGATTAGGACACATGTCCCAAGTAGTGTGACACTGTTTAGAGCCACAGAGAGCATATGTTTGGGGTGCACAGGCATGTCAAATGAACTAAGGATTTTGACATACTATTCACTTTTAAAGTAGTAGTAATGGGGGTTTCTTTAAACCATGACCATGATAGTTCCCCTGCCTTAACCAAGTAGTTATCAATCATGATAAAGAAGGTACTCTTACTATAATGAAGTATCCATTTAAACCATAACGTTTCACTAATCTTAACCAAGTTGTTGTGTGCTCAACATAACCAAACCTTAACCATAATGGTGTCCAAAAACAGTTTTATTTTTGCAGTGGGTTGATGAGGCACTTGTACATACATTATGTGCTGTATATAATAACAGCAATTTTGTTTATCAATCTGTCCATTTTTTTAGATTTAGTGCTGTAAGCATTAATTGAGAAAATTTGAAAATTTGTCTCTAATAATTTATCAGTTGTGTTAGTCTCCAATTACAACTTCTAAAATGTGAAATTATGCTGCTTTTCAGTTTTTCTATCACTATAAATTCATATGAGATGAGCTAGAACCAGCAAATACTTGGATTCTTTCCTCAGCCAGTGACTTAAATGATGAACTCATTATCACAGTTGTTAATTTTAACTAATTGTTTCAGCAGACTTTGAACTTAGGAATGACATTAAAGAGGTTATCTCTGAACAGGTATGCGTTGTGTGTCTCATCTTGTGACTCTACCCTCTGTCTGCTGGGTTTAATATCACCACGTTTTCTCCTTCCTTCACCCTCTGCTCCCCCAACTTCTCTCCTCTAACCCCTCTATCCACCTCTGCTACTTTGTGTCCTCTCTTTAGCTGCTGCGATCCACAGGGTAATGGTGCTTGTCGTCTGTAGTCTGTTCCATCAATATGTGGCCCCTCTGTCTGGACTGCATGGGTCATCCTGGGTTTACTGCTCCCAGCCGCTACTCGTCCATCCACTGTGCCTCGTCGTCTTATCTAAAGTCCCTCCCATCACTGCTGACTCATCATTTTATTTGCGGCCAAATATCTTTGTCATCCATGCTCCCTCTAGTCCAGTTTAAATCTCACTATCACTTCTTCCTCTAAGCTTTGTTGGTTTCTTGATAGTATGCATATCATGATAAAAATTGGATGTAGATTTAACACAAATCCTGAAAAAACTCGTTAGGACATTCTTTTCACCTCTTTCTTTTTAATGAAAATATAAAATCCCCGCGTGATATCACATCAAAAAAAGTATCTTTCACTCTGTCTGCAAACTGCAGAACCCACAATAAGACCTTTACTGCCTTGAAGTAATCACCTGCAAGCCACACAGGGAGAGGAATAAAGCATGCCAGGCACAAAAGGAGAACTCATAACCATTAAAGTCAGTACAGTAATTGAATGAAAGGTGGGCTGCTGTTTTAGTGGCTGGGGCGCAGGTATGTGTCCTAACAAGATGGCAGGATGCAGGGCTTTTTTGGTTGTTACAGTAGGTGTTGCATCATTAGATTTTAAGAGCTGATTCAGTGTTTGGATTGGGCTTAGTCAGATGTGAAATGGCAAAGGAGGGAAGGCTGTCGTTACGGCGGGTAATTTCACACAATGATGGATTGACAGAACATACAGTTTACATTGCTAGTCACATCCTCTTTGAGTGTGTGTGTGCCTCAATGTGTGAATACCTGACTGTTTGTGTTTCCTGTATTTGACTTTGGGTATGTGTGCACTGATGTGGCTCAGTGTGTAGGTGAAGACACTCCGCCAGGCATTTCTACCAGCCGGTAAATTCTTATCTTCCCAGCCCACATAAACACAATTGCACATCAGTATGCAAGAAAGGATCTTTGTGGTGGGAAAGTGGAACAGTTATAAAATAGGAAAGACCTGTGTGCGTGCACAAGCATATGTGTTTGTGTGCATTTCTCAGCATGGGCCTAGAGAGCAGGTTGTCAGCCACAGTGGCATATGGTGTGCACCCAGGTGATGAGCCAGTCTCCTGTACAGGCCTTTTTTTTGTGTGCATATGACTGGGTGCATGGGCATAGGGGTGTGTGTGCATGTGTGTGCGCCTCTCTTTCACTCTGATGACCATCTGTGCCCTGCTCTTCAAAGCAGCCCTTTCTGCAAAGCCCCATAGACAAATGAATTATTAAACTGCTTTTCCAGGTGACACCCTAACCATTTGTTACCTCCTCTCTGGCGGGACAGACACAGACTTGAGGAGACAATCACTCAGAGTCCTTGCCTATACCCTCCCACCTGATCCCCTATCATCTCTTTGTGCCCCTCTTTGGTCCACTTTCTTGTTCCCATATACTCATCTTTGACATCCTCTTGTAACTGTAGCACTCCTTTACCTCCATTATCTGCTTATTTGATGTCTCCCTGTCCTTATTATCCCACTGCTTTGCCTCTCAAATGATTCCATGCTTAATTTGGTCTCTCCCCTTTCTCTCTCTCACTCTCTGCCCTTCTATTTCTCACTCTCCCTCTCATTCTCTTTCTGTCCAAAAAAGTCAATCTTTCTCCCAGCTCTAGCCTCAGGGACTACGACCGCTTGAGGAATCCAATAAGGTTGATTAAGTGATGACAGTATAATTACAGCGATGGCACAGGCGCAATCAATCTCTTGTTTCCTGAATAGGATAAATGAGCCGACCTGGGTCATCATCGTATGGGAGAACACTTCCCTCTGCGCATACTCAGATGGAGGCTGGGAGACTAAGTGAAAGAAACAAATGTGAAGAAAGACACAAGGTCTTATTTTATGAATGTTCTTGACCGTTCTATTGTACAATTTTAACTTCAAAAAAATCTTTTCAAAGGAATGTACTTGCTAACTTCTTTTGTCACTGTGAACTGGATTGACTCCACTGACAAAAGTGAACCAGAAGCAGGAACATCTTGGTACAACAGCTCAGTAAAAAGTAATCTCAATTAGACAGCCATTTGAGAAGCTTGAGAATATGAACACTGATGTGTCAGTATGTGCAAGCTGACCTGCATATTCTTTGTGCTCATGTTCTTTGGGAGCATGATCTCTCTAAGCAATAAGGACTTAAATGCTGTAGATACAACATAATGCCATTCATGAAGTGAACCTTGAAACCATACTAGTGCTCTCCTCTAAAAGTGCTCAAAAGCATAACATGTAGAAGATGAGAAAGACAGTTTTATGAGACAGTTTTATGCAAATGTCTGCTGATGGGCAGCAACAACCAGTCATACTAATTTAGATTTCCTCATGAAACTGCATCACATAATTGTTTTCTACTTCACTCAACTGTGTAAAATTGTAAATGAAGCACTTTGCGGTACAGTGGCAGTGGGAGAAAAGAACTGCCCAACCACAGTTGAGTACATAAACATACTAAGTGCAAACACATGCACAAGCTTCAGAGTTGTGAGAGACAAGAGACGGCCTGTTGAATATAACATTTCTCAAAAACTGGAAATTTTTTTTGCCTTTGTCTGCACAGATGTGCACAAGCAATTGAAGCTGTTTATTCATATCCTGAGCACATCAAGTGACAGCCTGGCAATGTCAGTAATTGGATACACCACCATGCTATTAGTTAAATTAGATGTCCAACCTGAGTAACTAATGTAAAATATAGGTAAGTGCAGGTACTGAATAGGATGCAAAATGGTGCTAATGCATAGCTTAACAGGAGTAACCAGTAACCATTTAACTTGTAACAATCACTGGGCCATGCGCATCTGTAAATGTTCACTTTGCTTTGAGAGTTAGTTAGGTCTACCTTGTCGCTTCAGAGTGAATTGGCCACCTGTTGCCATTGCACTTACCCACAGTTTATGTTGGACAGTTAAATGGTGATGTCATTGTGCATGCATGTGCTTATTTGTGGGTGTGTGGTAGGGTCACTCAGCTGTTCATGTACCAATGCATATAGTATAGAATATGTATTAGGACACGCCTCATATTTTCATTTTGATTTTACATACCTTCCTTTAATGCTTATTAACTTCTTAAGTAAACATCACACAACTGTGGTTAATGGCTTACATTGAAGACGAAACTTGTACCATTAAATGTATGAGTGGGAATCACTTATTCTCTGAAGGTCATTGAATACATTTTTTTTGTTTTTGGGGAAAAAAATACATTTTTGTTGTACAATAAACATACTAGTATAAATTATAAAACTCCCTACATTTTACATGGCTGGTTCTCACATCTTTTTCACAACAGCACTGAATTTCTGGTTGATAGGTTGAGAAACATATCAACAAGTATTAAAAACCACAAAATAAGGGAATTTCAGTTTGGTATAGAAAATGGATGGTTAGATATGTATGTGTCCAAAAAATCTGAAATGTATCCAGACTTCTCCAAACAACAATATGAAGCAGCATTTGTCTATGACTTTCTGTGTTTTGGTGACTATAAAACTATTTCAGTCTTCTACCTGGTGTGGCTGATATTCAGTTCTCCAGTCCTCTAGCCCTCTGCAGGTCATGCTACTCTGTGAAGCAGAGATGATCTGTGATTATACACAGCCTGCAAGATTGTTCAGTTTTTCTTCTTCAGGGCAGAGATGAAAGTGCTTCCTGCTTCTTGTTGTCTTGTGCTGACAATCTGAGGAGCTCATGTCAGTTACAGGCTAAGGAAAACCTCCATCTGGCCTCTTTTCAGCAACCTCCACCTGTGGCACTAAACGACACAGAGAATTCTGCCCCACCGCAGCACCATATCCAACAAAGAAACTACTCTGGCAAACATCAGTAATATGAAATAAGATGTGTCTGTGTGAATACAAGCACTTCTGTGTCTGCTCTGTGAGACAGCCTTGCTGTGGTGCTAACATTATAAAGATCTTTGTCTCAGCTGGCAACTGCATGCTGCACAAAGTCCTGACAGTGCTAGCTGCTAGCTTAAAGCTACAGCACACAATGGTTTACTGTACATACAATAAGAACAAAAAAAAGATAAGTGCCAGTACTGCACATTATACTTTATTTCAACTGAAAACACACAGGAGGAGGGTTGTAAAAGACTAAAATATTAGAAATACAATTACATGTTGAGGAAGACTCACTACTCCAAATAGCAAAGCCTTTGTGAGTTTACTATGAAAAATCTTCTCCAACCAAGACAAATGAACAAAAAGCTAGAAAAGAAAAACACTGCTTGAAATTGCTAGTTACTCAACTCTTGCTGCTGCGTGTAACCACTCTCTTTCTTGACACTGTGCACTTCTGGATAAAACAAAGTTTGAGTTTATGCCACACATCCAGGGTAGTCAACAAACAAACCTATCATGCACGTCATACATCATTGTAAAAGTGGGAATGATCTATTGTATTAAAAAGCTGTCTCTCTAGTAGGGCTGAATAATGTGTTTTAAAAAAATCATATTGCAATTACTGGCAATGGTAATTTTTGAATCATGTCCTCTGAGAAAAATATAAAAATGGTGGTGCAATTTTTGCTGTGGTCTGTATCAAACAAGCATGTCCCTTTAGAGTAGAATATGATTGGTAGGCCATGGTATGCTTATATATCATATGTATTTTATCAAAAAAATTGATGCCAGATTTGGATGTTAGCTTTGGCTACATTTTAATTTTGATCAAGCAGCAACTTATCTGCATCTGTTCTGATTGGCTACTTATACACAGCTGCTATTTTAGGGTGGTGCATGCCAAGGAATCAGAATTTATTACCCAAGTAGACTACTGCAGCTTCTCCACACCCTTAGCTTAAAGAGGGGGTAGAATTGTATATTTACTCTGCATTTAAGTGGCTTTTATTTGAAAGAAAAATGCTGTTAGTGACAGAAGAAAATCTGAACAGTCATTAAACATTTTACTAGCATATATTCAAGGTATATTGAATATTATTATATATATATTCATTCATTTTCTTGTGACTATGATGGTACATGATTTTTTTTTACCAGTGAAAGAAAATGTAGGAGGAGGTTGGAGGACTGTTGCAATGACACTTGCACACTTATAATTCCACGTTTGTAACTTGTAAGTTGCTTATCAGTTTGTGACCCACATTTATTTGATACAGACCTTTATTATCAGTTGATGAGCAGGTTGTTTCACATGAAAATTAACTGTAGATGCCAGTATCCATACACCAGGGGGCGCTATAGAGAGGAGTTAACTTGGAACTTACAGACCCCATTTACATCAACAACAACTGCCACTGCCCTGCCTCTGATTGGCTTGTACTAGTTGCTTTTGTCGTCGGATTGGTTAGGTTTAGGTATGAAGGGTGATGGTCAGTTAGGGTTAAGGTAAGAATATTACGGTGAGCCAGTCAGTGCGGGGTGGGGTCTTTGGCCACCTTGTGTGGGGAAAAAGAAATAACACAAGCAAAACTACTAGTATCAACAAGCTTCTCCACTGGCACTGATTACCTCCTGACAGAATAAGTAATGTCAGCCTATTTGTCTCTTATCTGTCTTGTGACCCTTGCCTAATACTATGTAGCAGTCTTCCAATAATACTCTGCAGCTTCCTTGGTACGTTCCACGTTTGTTGACGAGTCTGCCAAGTCCATCAGATCTAATTTGATCATATGTAGGCACAATCAAGATGATAACTTTATTTATTAATACCATGTGTCAAGGTGTTTATCCAGATAATGTTAATACCTGGTGTAAATGGGATCATACTCTCATACAGCAAGATGGTGGCAAAAAGGGGAAGCAGCAGATGAAAGGGTTTCCCCACCTGTCTGACATCTGAGTCATTTGCTAATCCTGTTTGATGAAGACTCCCCACTACCTAACACAGATCAGCCAAGGCAAATAAACAGGTGCTGTGCTCCAACTCCTAAAGTGAAAGACAAGTGAGTTGAAAATAGGGAATTTTCTAAAATGGTTTGATTCTTGGCAGATCTGCTGTTGCCTTTTGTTAAGCTTAACTTAACAAGCTGAGACTGAGGAATCTTTTTCCTCCTGTTTTTGGTGTTGCAGTGCACGCTGTCTTGTTTTCTTGCTGAAGTCCTAGTAGCAGGTGGCTTGGCATCTGGTCAGCATGCTCATAACCCCCCAACAAAGCTCATCTCATCACTTCATCTTTCCGGTCCTATGGTCATCATTAGCAAGTGTTTGCAGATATGGTAATTTTGCTTGTGAATTTCATTGACGGCCCATAATGAAATTTCTTTGTGACCTCCACAGATGGAAAAACAGGAGCTCTGAATAAAACCAGTAATAAATACCTAAGAGGGTGAGCTAAATCTGGCTAAATCATTTTAGACTACAAAATTCATGATGTTGGTGGTGGCAAGTGTTTCCTGCGATCATCAAATGAATATGTTTATGGCTTTTACATCTGAATACCTTCAAAACCTGATCATCTATGAGAGCAATTCAGTTTAATATTAAAAAATCCCTTTCTGCACTTTAAAGGGGTCAGGTGTGCTGGCTGTTTGACACAGGAGCAGGGGGTGTCTTTCATCTTAAAAGACTTAGGAAAAGAGCCATATTCATGGTCATAACTCATTGAGACTCTCCCACTCCTTTGAAGGGAAATTAACCAGAGTTAAAAGGCCTTTGTCAAGCCAGACAATCAAAGAATTAATGGCAGCTTGGTGAATATTTTAATATCTACAAAGAAACTGGATCTGCCATCTGTTTCACTTTACAAGATAGTGAATAATGACTGTGAAAATCCATATTTCAACAACAGGATCATTTTGGTTCCAACGGGTGATTCTCACAGCAGATTATATGGCTGCATGTATCAAAAGATTTCCAAAAGTAACTTGAAAAAGAGACAGAAAATAAAAAAATAAGACACATTTTGTGATGTTGGGCTGATATCAAAGCAGTGCCAGACATGAAACATATCAGACAATTTGCTCCTTATCCTGCCATGATTCAACACACACACACACACACACACACACACACACGCACACATATGCACACACACGCATGCTCAAATGTACACTTACTCACTCATCAGATTTCATGTTCGCTCAATTCCTCATTCACTCAGTATCGCTTGCTCTTTCCCCACTGTCTCTCTCTCACCACTCCACCACGCCTTTGAAACGTCTGTCAATATTGACTTTATTTATTTAATTGACATCGCTCGTGCTGACACTGGGACCTTGCATAAACAATGATGCAACGCTTTGGAAACTCCTGGTGATGAACGGAAGAGGGGAGGGTAATAAAAGAGAGGAGCACTCATTCCTCGCTCCTACCCTCCTCCCTTGTCAGTCCACTGGGAGGAGAAGCTTAAGTACTTTGGAGCTGGAGTGTCTGTCTTTCACACATCAAACGATTTGTTTTATCCAGTTCATATTCTCCCCTTCAGACCTCGCGCAGCCTGATAGAGCTTTGATGATGAAACGTAGAGGACATCCGTGCATTATATCTGAATTGGCATGCACGAAGGTGTGTGTGTGTACGTGTTTGTGTGCACACGTGTTTGTTTGTGTGTGTTTGTTCCACCACAACAATGTAATTTCAGACGAACTCCTGCTCAGACAGTGATGCCAACAGCCCACCTCCTTCTCACCACCTGTGCTACTCTGAGAAATGGTGTCATCCTTCACTTCTCCCTTCTTCACATTCTCCCTTTATATCGTAGACTCCAGCCTTCTCTCCCTCTCTCACCATTCTTAGAATAAATGCAAGGAAATAAGAGGAGTAATTAAGAGCAGAGAGGATTTCTTAAACACCTACAACAGGCTGTTGCAGAACACAAAGTATCAAAAGGAAGCCAGAGATGATTCAAGGGAAGGATCAGAAATCCTTGTGAAGTTTGCTCACTCAAATGCCTGCACTGCTCTAAATGCTGTGCACATAGTATTCAGTAGTAGCTGAAAGACATTTCACTTCAGTCCCTTGAAGGTTACATCATTAATAAAATACAAAGAAAGAAACTCATTGAATTAACAGGACAGGTATTTTCAAATATTAAAGATGGTTGAATTCTTGAAAATATGGACAGATCAGAGTGCAGGTTCAACGGATATTTTGTGTTGACACTAGCTTTGTAATTGGGCTAATGCAGTTTGTTTTAGTGTATGATTATGTTGTGTGACACCAAGATGAAATTGTTGCCTTGCTGTAGGTTTAACTTCTCCAGAGTCCCAACAAGATGATGATTGGGTTAACAGGTGAAAGCTCAAAATTTCACTATTTTATTACTAGATTAGACTAGATTTTTACGGGCTAACGAGCTTCATGCCTCAAAAACATTTAGACACCTGTGGCTTATAGACAAGTGCAACCTGTATATGTACTTTTTTTTTTCTTTTTAAATTTAGTGGGTGCGGCTTATAGTCAGATGCGCTCAATAGTCCAGAAATTACGGTAACTAAAGGCAATCGTAGGAGTTTTGGCTGGACAAACTTTTAAATTCCAGTGCACCATGGGTAAAAAAGTTGTATCCATCCACAACAGAACATAATCAGTGGCTTAATTAATTAACCTCAATGTAATGCTGAGTATGTTGGCCTGTCACAAATTCCTCCAGTGCAATTAGCTTATTGTCTATAATGCTGCTCCTTCAGTTGATCTTTGACAGGGCACTTCTGTTGTCATCTGGGATTGAAATTCAAGCAACCTGTGTGGCAAAGTGAGCCTCACCTTGTTAGCTTGTTTATGGCAGTAATTATGACTTAAAATATCAGTTAAAATATTTCAACCCCATTGCTCATGTTTATCTGACAGGCCATAGACTGGCTCAGAGATCTGTGATGGGGTCGACTGAGTCATACCACCTTGTGTCAAATCATCCCAACAGTTTAGTTAGGAAAGTTAGGTGTTTTCCCATAACCCATCTAACCCATTAAACCTTGTTCACAGGTGTTAATTAATATCATATTAAAAAGAATGCATGGTGGCGTTTAGACTGATTCTAAATAGCAATACAAAGGAAGAAATGAGTAGACTTACATGATGTTAATTTTTGATTAATTCACACTTCCACACACACTTCTTACTCTTTAGTTAGTTGTAATGTGACATTTCACGTTGATCCCACATTATCAGGCTTTATTTTTTCCTACAAATAAACACTAGCCACCCTGGATTTTTTCACACAGTTTTTACACTAGACTAAGTAATTAATGTTTGCAACAGACAAGTAGCTCATGTCTGTTGCTCATATTATGCCATGTTTACCTTAATACAAATAGGATAACCTTATTGCTGCCTGCATGACAAAGCACAGCCTTACATTAGTTACAAGCAAATGACTAAAGTGCATGTCAACAGCAGCAGTGGGGCAGTGGCTGCTATTTAAAGTGGCACAGTTTTGGATTGCATTTTCATTAAGTTAGAGCTATAACCAAAGACAAGGATTAAAACAAAAAATCACTGTAGTTTTTGGGTTCATACTGTAGGTCAAGCTCCAAAAAGACTAGATCCTACAGTCCCCATAGTGGAACTCATTAGAGTTTTTCATGAGACTCATTTCCTGCATTTGAGTATGTAACACAACACTGAGACATAATCACTTATTTTCTCAAACCTTAAAAAGCTCCTCTTACAATCATAAAAGACATTATAGGACACAAATGAAATGACTTTCATGTATAAAATCTATGGAATGCCCCTTTTGTTACATGCAGACTTTCTGTGTAAAAAGTGTAAACTGTTTAAAAACCATTTTGGCATAGTCAGTATTAAGTGAATGCACTCTAAATTGGCTTCACTTTCAACATGGCCAAACAGCTACTGTTTAGATAAGCCTGCTTTGCTGTTATTCCTTGTATTGGACTTGGCTATGTTCTGACCCTGGTGCACAGCATAGGACAAAACTTCATCAACAAATCTAATGAGAACAGTTCATTCTTTATGGGATCCCAGCTGAATTCTTTGTCACAGAGCATGTTAGGAATCGGTGTGACAGAGTTGGTTTAGACCTGCTCCTAAACCTAAGAGCATGATCAATCCAGATTTCTCCTCTGGGAACGGTTTTTTAATCCAGCCGGGGAAATGGCGGCCCATGTCTGGAACTGGAAATACCAGCTCATATGTCTCAAAGCTATCACTGTATGAGACACTACATCATGACCATGAGTCAAGACTCTAACTAAACCTGCATGGCCTGAAGCCACTACATGTGTCACGGCAGCGGGCTGGAAATATCACAGCGCTATACCCTTGCCACGTCTGTACTTTGGCATGACAAAGAGCCAGTGTTCTGGACGTGCACAAAATCACAAAACGTCTGTAGCTAGTCACATCATGGTATTATACTTCCTCACCCTCTGCATCCCCTCCCTCGACCACATTCTTCCATCCCTGTTTCTGTCAAAAGCCCATGATCAAATGCACTTGCTTAGATTTATATAGTTCCATTGTGCCTCAGCGTCGTTTCCATTCCACCCCTCCTCTGCTCCCAGCTCTCCTCCTGCGCTCTCTCTCTTCCTTCCTCCATTTCTCTGTCACCATGCATCTCTCTCACTATGAGTCGTCAGGTGAACATATGCATTTTCTTTACAAGAAGCAGTGATATTAAGACTTCTCAGCTGTTTGAAAATGACATTTGGCAGGGGAGTAAGGCCGCACGGCGAGCACACTGGTTCTCTCCCAGTCATCTTTTTGATTGATTTACCCTCTGTGCCAGAGATTGTGTGATAGATGGTCAAGCTGCACAGCCTCAGCATCTTCCCTGTCACTGTAACTGCATAAAAAATAATTTCATTTGTCAGGCTCTGCCTTAAGAAAATATCTCTAATTTATCAATGGGCAGCACTTGAGAATAATGTTAAATTAAATTAAGGTTCCTCATAGTGAAAATCATTTTCAGAGATCTAAAAGAAAATGAAATAATGTTTTTTCTTTTTGCTCTTTTTTTTTTTTTTAGGATTCTTATGCAGGCAACATTAGCATGGAGAATGAAAATCAGATGAAGGGAGTTCATGTTCAGTGGAGGGTATTATCAATCTGCACTGCAATCTGTGAGTGTGAGCCTGTTTTAAAGACTGAGCCACTCTGATCAGTGATGTTAAAAGGCATATTTTTCATTTATAGTTTCATTGCAGTGGTTAAGAGAAGGAGTCATGTATTGTTTTTCTTTTTGATTCCTCTAATTTTCCTCTTACTTTGAAATCCCAAGCGAACAACTCTGCAAGCAACCTGTGCTTCTCAAAATGCCCTATTTGCTTTCAAGTTGTCTACTAAACAACATCAAAAAACATCCTGAGAACATTTGATCCTTATTAGAAAAGTACAGTTAAGACATCACATATTGCTTATATTAGTATCTTGTGGGGGCTGTTGATTGTGTGTATGATATCCAGACACTTGTTTAGACTGTATAGGTCCCCTTTTGGTGGACTAGAGCTCACACTTCAGAATAAGTCGGTCATCTGTTCAAGCAGTTACTAGGTTCTTTTTTTTTTTTTTAAAAAGCGACCTATATGGTTGTTTAGGTTGGGGGACTTGTTGGTTAGGAACATTTTATGTAATCCACATCCAGTATAAAATTTGATTCTGAATCCTTATAAGTCTCACTTGGTTCCAGCTCTCAACATTTGCAAGTTTTTAGTGGCATCCTAATTAATGTTCACAGCCTGTCACATGTAAACTGAAAATGAGATGAACAGCATTAATCATGGAATGTTGATTAAATTTATCTGACATAAAGTAAGGAGTACTCTACTTACACTTACACCTTATTTTCAACAACATAGTTTGTCTTTATTTAAGGGCGCTGATTGTGTCAATAGCTGCATCAGAGCTACTGAGCCCTCTCCTATTGACACATTTTATAGTTGCAGTGGATTCAGTGTTAGAGATTGAGGCCAACTTCCTTCTGTTCTTGTTGTTTGTTTGTTGTGTTGGGTTTTTTTGACAGCTTTCTTGTCATCTCAGATCAATGTTTTCATAAGCAAAAAAAGATTAATGGAGAAGCTAAAATCACACTTGTTTAGGTGGTGACAGCATCAGTCGCTTCTGCAAATCCCACAAAATAATGAACTGAGTTAAACAAATGTTTACGCTCTTGTGACAGGGCAGTTGATCCATTCATGAATGTGACCTTTAAAACTAGTTCAAGTTGTTTGACATAACCAAATCAAGTCTGGGAAGTCAGGGATGAACTTGCATTCACACCACACTACACATGGGGTGTGAACAAGTGTGAACAGGGTTTAACACTGTCAGTCTCTCTGTCTCTCACATACACACACACACACACACACACACACACTATCAAAAGCCACCTGAACAGCTGCTAATAAATTGTGGTTGGACGCATTAATCAACCTTTGATTCTCTGGCGGTCGCAACAGCAGCCTTAGTGAAAGCAGATGCAAATTGCCTCCATTATACAATGATGGCGAGAGCTAGCTTTGTGCTCCCAGACTCTGATTTCAGCGCAATAATTATCAGAAAAATTTACACATGAACATGGAACAAATTAGTGTTTTGTACCCAATAGAAGAGGGAATTTGAGATGTTGAAAGACTTTTAAGGAGTGAGCTGGAAATCCTTTTTTGTCTTTGGAGTGACTTCTGAACAAGCATCAAAGTAATGCTGTGATTGAGGGCAAAATGACGACACAATCTGTGACTTGAAGAGCAATAGCATTTGAGTAATTCTGCTTTAGTTGAGAGATCTCATCCTTCGCCTGATGCAGTTTCTTTCATTTACAGGGGGCTTTTGAACAGGATGCCCAGAAGCAATGAAATACTGTCACTGAAAAAAACAAAATTGAAATAACATTTTAGTGACTCTGTGCCAAATGAAAGATCTCCACACTTGGCCACATGGAATTTAAACACAAGCAAATTTTCTCCTCTCTGCAGTTTAAAAAATCTGTGTGACACCAATCATTGATTCAAGCCTAATGTGCGAAGAAGGAGGAAGCTGTTTGAATGTTGATCAAACACGACTGTACTGTATGACTTGCAAGGCTGAAAAGAAATATATTTCCACCAGCCTCAATCGGTGCCAAGAAAGGGGTTCTTCTCATTACTGCTCCCTGTGATGGGTGTGAGTTTCCCTCCATGGCAGTGAGCTGCCATCTTATGCTGTCATAGCCCAAAAGATATGGGACAAAACTTACCCTTTAATCAGGAACCATCACATCCCCTTTAATCAACTCAACTGTCCACGCCATGCCACTCTCTTTGGTGTCTATACACCATGTACACATGAGGATTACCTCTTCTGCTATGTATCAAAACTCCTCCTCATTAAAAATAACATCCTGGATTCTGAACAGAGTTGGAGATTTTAAAAACCAACAGAATTCAAAGGAGGCTTTGGACTGTGATAAGTTCATTTAAATTTGGATGAGGCACAGAATGACAGTGCTGGACTTGTAACCCCCTAAATGTTGTGATGAAATCGCACAGTAGTAATACAAAGGTTTTTTGCCACCACTTTAATTGTCAATTGTTTGAAAGAACAAGCTACAAGAAAAAAAGATTTCTACTCACTATGAATAGCCTCTGAAGTACATTTTGTCAAAATGTCATTGAAAATCTTTTTCACCATGGTAACACTCTTCAGTGCATTAAGCTGTGTTTGAATGTATGTACGATGTGTTTGTGTCTGGTTTCTACTAGAGTTTCTACTCAGATCTTTCTTAATACTCATGATATAATTGGTATATAATGTGTATAAGAGTGTAATCGTCCATTGGCCTCCATGTCTTTATGTTGGAGTCTTTCCTTTATGAACACCATTGATGTTTTCTTCTTCACCCCATCCTTTCTTTTAATTTTTCAGGTGTGGGGAAGCTATATGGTTGCAGTAAATAGTGATGTTTTTCTTGACCAAAATCTAATACTGTCCATGGCTATATGGGCAGCAACGGATAGCATAGAGGTCCTCTGGATATCTTGTGTCAAATTCAGCTATTTGTTGAGACTCCACAGCAGATGCAGATGATTACATCTCACCAGTTGCTGACCTTCTTGCCAAAGATCAGGTTAAATCTCCATAACCACAGCGAGACCCTAATCTGCACTCCCACCTTCAAAAAGACCCTCTCCAGTCCGACAAGCATTTAAATGATAATTAATACTTAAGCCGCCAATTGTAACGGTAACCCACATAGAGAAGAACCTGCTCTGTGCCCCACTATTTCCCTGCAAAGAAGAAATAGCTGTCCACCCTAAGGCTGATAGACAGGCTACTTTCAGGCCCCATGAATAACAACTAGCCATGGAAAACGCTGTGGCCCCACTCAAGTAGGTGTCAGGAAGTCAAGTGGGTTTTGTGTTATCTCTTCGTACTTTCAGCTGCCTATTAGCATAGCTATTCAGACGGCACGGCCCATGGCCCACAATGGGAATAGAAAGAGGAAGCCAATCTCTCTCTCTCTTACTTCCCTCTTTATGTCTTTCACTCTTGAGTCTTTCTCTCTCCTCGCTCCCTCACTCCTAACTAATCCGCTAAGTCCCATGGGGGGCTAGAAGTCGTTGAGTTCTGAAGTGGCTTTTTGTCTTTTAGTTTTGTGTTGGGAAGTGGGAAGTCCACCTGCTCTGAAGAATTTCTAAAAGGTTGTGTGAGTGGGCTGTATGTGTGGTAGAAAGAGTGTGTGTGCCTGTATCTCTAAGCTTCGCTGGGAAAGTTGAGCCAGTGAAATTTTCTGTGAAGTGGACAGACTTTTTTTTCAAGGGTAACTTGTAATTTTTATTAGAATGAAAGCAGAAATCTCAGTTGTGTGTTCTTAAATTCAATTCACCACATGTTTATACTGGCCCTGAACTTGTGCAATTTCTTTATCACACAGAAGAACAGTCATTTGTCATTCATGATGGGTCAAAGGAAGACAGAAGTGAAATGAATTACTTTTTAATGACAGATGAATAAAGTTTCTTTGTGTAGGAGATTAAGTTATTGTAGAGGGATGCATTCTTTAATTTAAAATAACACATCTGCAAATGTATTTTTATTCCCTTTCAGTGAAGTCAATTATGTTTACCTTTATATAGCAGGTGCCCTTTTCAGAGGCTTTGTAATATAACAATCTTAACGGCACTATACTTCAGGCACCTTCTCCAATTCTAGAGAAATGCAAACAAGCACTTTGTGTTTTCTCCAGTTTTGATATTGTTTATTTTTGTTCACAGCTAAATTAAAGAGGCACTCCTTTGACAGCAATTTTAAAAAGATAAAAAACAAAACAAAACAAAAACACTTTACAACAGAGGAATCAAAGAGTATAGAGCTGGAGGTTGTTACTATAAAACTTTGCATAGATGAAAGAAACTAAGGATGCAGATTTCAAGGAAGTTCCTTCCTGGACATGTTAATAGTCCATTAACTGTTAATGGCACAACACAGTGCACATTTCCTATAATAACAGTGTGTTTTTTGGAACTATTTGTAAATTTTTGCTATTGTTACATAGCTAACACTTGCATTAACAGCTTTTTACTACATGTCTAGAAGAAACACTGCAAGCGCAGCATCTAACGTCATTCCTTTACTTGCCAAGAACTGTCCTTTAGCAGTGGAAAGCAATGACAATATTGTGCTTCTACCTTATCACTTCTTTTCTTCTGCTTAAGTTAGCATGTTAACCAGCTAGTCCCTGCCCAGCTGGCTCAACTTGTCACTTAATGATAGCGACTCATTGTATCGTCCAGTCTGCCCTGAAGTATAGCTGCTCAGAGTGTGTATTCTAACCTCCTGTATTGTAAAGACAACAGTGGCTGAAGCTCTTGGCAAGCAACCATCACCACCACCTGCTCCCGGCTAGAAAACAATTTTGATTGTGGAGAAAACTCACAGATGGTATGTTTAAACTTCTGGTGTGGTCCATAATCAATGCTAAATCTCGTGTGTGAGCAATTATTAAAATAAACATAATTAAACACTCAATATTTCAGTGGTCAGAGTACCTTTTGCAAAAATACTGTTGTAACAACTTTAGAATTTCACTTCAACTCCATTTCATTAAACTGGAACTCATTTGCACATCTAAGTCTGTTTACAGATAATTGAAGAGCACTCAGAGGGAGTTGTATCAAATCTGATTAATTGCCTATTTGACTTGAGTCAGTTTTGCTTGGGTCTGAAGACTACAAGAAAACAAAAAACAAAACAAAACAAAACAAAACAAAAACAACAAAAAAAAAAAAATCAGAAATCAGCAGGTGTGGTGTTAAAAAGAGGTGAGCTTACCAGACCTTTGCAGCCTGCTCCTCATCCTTGCCTGCAGCTAGCAGTGCAAAGTTGTGTTACTTGCTACTCGTATAAAACATCTTAACTTAACGGTGACTTAACGGTTGGTGGATGAGGTGGAGTGTGAGTAATTCAGTGCCAGGTTTTAACGCAAAAGAAGATAGAGAATAAAAAAGATGATCTCCTTAGTTCTGTTACATTGATTTATGATCTTTTTTTTGAACTGTACATCATGAGTCAGGTAATATTATAGGATAGACACATCCCTATACAACAATAAAACCACAATATTTTTTATTGACCTTTTACATTGTACATCTCTGATATTCTACATTGTTGGTTTATATAGATTTATTATCAGTTAAATAGTTAATAACGATCACTTAAATATTGATTAATCTGAGTCAACTCTAAGAGAAACTCAACCACTGTTACTCTGCATCACTGCCAATGGTACATAGCAGTGTATGCAGGCAAGCAATCAAACTACACACACTCAGCCATTTTATTTTTGGGCATATCGATTGAGCCTGTTGCCACAGTAAATGTCCATCTCATCATTAGCTACACTACAGTTCCTCTCCAGCTTCGGCCATTCAGCTGACCTACAGAGCAGTCCTCTGCCATCTTACTGTACAATGTATGTTTCACTGTTGCAATATCATATTGATCCTTTCCCCCCACTTTCCTCTCTGCCTCTGATGGCTTCTCAATAAGTGCATAGATCTATGATTGATTTTACCATTGGATGTCTCCTTACAGTCATTATGAGAGAATTTGCAGGGGCCATAATAGGATCTGATGGCTGTGAGTGTTCACAAATCACTTTCCCATTGAACCAAAGCTGGATTCAGGAGACTTCAATCAAGATCTTGTACCAGAGAGTGCCACTCTAGATGTATTCTGTTATCTTTTGCACAAATACAGAGTTTTTACTATCATAATGCTAAGTTTTATCTGTAACCTTATATGAGAAAACGTTGTATATGTCCTGTATGCTGAAAATTCACCTCAGCTTTCCTCCCTCCGCTTCCTTCTCTGTCTGTTCTCGTGGCCTCTTATTCATTCTTCTAAATCCTTTATTCCACACCATTTCTTCTCCCTCCCTCTGTCCCTCGCTAGCCATTGCCATGACCTTTTTAGCTGCTGCTTAAACAGATTAGCTGTTATTAAGAGCTATGCACCACTGATGACTCTTTCATGAGGTAGGGCCCCGGTCCCGAGGGGAAAGAAGATTGGAGCGAAAAGAGAGGAGGGGCTGGATGCAGACCGGTGGATGGGGTGGGAAAAACAGAGAAGCTAAACAGGTAGGCATGCACATCAGGGGAGAGAAAGTTGATTCTGGGAAAGAAGCAGGAGGAATGATGCAGAAAGGGCAGTGGATAAGGCCAATAATGGTGTTATTAGGAAAGAGATTCATGGAAGGGACTCCCAACCAGACATAAGTGACAGAGGAATGGGAAGAAATTGAGAAATAGAGGTCAAATAAAATTGATAAGTAGATGAGAAGGGTCATGTGTCAGTGTAACTGATAGTGGAGATATTATGCTGCTGACAGTAAAATAGAAAGGGAGGATCGTAAAGGAAGGGATAAATAAGAACACTGATACTGAATATGAAAAGACTGGACATAGTACACAGACATGTAACTGGAAGAGGAAATCATGTAGATTATTTATTTTTTAACAGTACCACTGTTAAACCCCTCATACATCTAGATTATGCTGTGTACTTATAAAGGACCCAATTTGGATTGGGTGATGTGGTGACATATACTATTAGAAGACAGACAATTGTTAAACTGTAGAGAATTTGCTATATTGTTTCTATTCAGGTAGTCTCTTCAGAAATGTTTTCTCTAGTGTAGGAAGAGTTACATTTATGTCATTTACGACAAAGGCAGTGGTTTAGCTGAACATAAATTCAAACACCCATGTCATACTTAAAGTCACCAAGGAGAAAAGACAGAGAAAATGTGCAAACAGCCCCTTTAATGTTGCAGATTTAACACAATTTTTTGGAGGCTGGGTTGTCAAGATGACTTTCGTATTTACTCATTTGGCAAATGCTTTTATCCCAACCCACTTACAAGTGAGGGACAATGCTAAAGATTCAGTACAGTAGGAGACTGAACTACTACATTTATGTAAGATGCTTTTGTATATTGTGTACTCAGAAGAGAAACTTAAGTGAGATACATGAGCGAAAGTACTTCAGTAAATATAGCTGGGAATTGGTCCTAGCCTACATTAGAGACCTGCTCTCCATGCAGAGGACAAGATAACAGCCAAGTGTCACACTCAAGTAAACAGTTTTCCACCATGGTACATTAAATGCAACTGCATTGTTGCATATAGTCTCCCTTGCCAGATGTCAAATGTCACATAAGCATTGCATCACACATGGAACATTTCCATTATGGAGATATGTGTGAAGGGCAGAAAGCCAGCATGCAAAGATAAATACACATACTCTAGCCTGAGAGTATTTACTAAGTACTTATTTGATCCCGTGGGTTAATGAAGCAACAGCAAAAATACTGCTCATATAATGAGAAAGAAACTTCTGAAGGTAGAATGTTCCTCAGAGGATCAGCACCAAATTAACTCCAATTTTTTTTTCTCCTCAAGACTCTCATTTGCTCTCTGGAACTTACCCTGATAGGTCAATTGCTGTGTGCATGGGCCAAATTATCAAACACATTCCTATTTCTCAACTCAATTGAACTCCTCCCACTGCCACTAGACACACACACACACACACACACGTTTCT